>NC_064809.1:82164015-82279803 GCF_023721935.1 Panthera uncia
TACATAGACTACCTCTATGAAATACTTCAAATGCAAAATGTGAGTCTTATGAATTTTCAAAGTAACCTAGGTCTGCTGGTTTGCTTCACACTTCATCTTCTATTTCCTAACCTTCAAAAAAATCAAATATAGCTCTTTATTAAAAATCATCATCACCTTCATCAACTCCCCCTTTGCCATGATCTCCATCACCATCCTTTCAACACCCATCTTGCTACTTATAGGGCCAAATTAGACCAAAGCAGTTTTTATTTTCTACCCTTGTTTTGCCAAATAAAAATGTATCACATGTTTTGGAATCAAAGACTAAAACATTTTTGCAGAGATCCTACAGAGCATTTGTAAACACAACCTTTTGGAAGATTTCTACCCAACAAGACCATATTTCAAAATGCTGTTATATAAAACACAATCAGTGGCTTGATCGACATTATTTTTTGCTTGCTTTGAAGATGAGTTAGATTTGAGTATGTCATTTCTTTGGCTCCAAATTACCTTTGTGTTGAAAAAAGCAGTGGATGTGTGACATCTTGCTTTTCTATGAATGATGTGCCTCTCGGGGTACGTGGCTCCACTGTGGCTGAGCTGGGTGTTCTTGGGAAAGATCTGAGGAGCAATCAGTTCTTCCACAATGAGCACAGGCCTGAGCATTAGTCATCTTAACTCCTGAAATAGGACACCATGGTAACTCAGAGTTAAATTTATTAATGTTTAATTAGTTTTACAACATTTTGAAATGAGTGAAATGAACTTGAGGGACACAAGCTCCAGGAAAACAACAACAACAATTCATTCATATATATATTATATATATATATATTATATATATATATATATAATATATATATATGTAATATATATCTCATCTATATAGCTCATCTATATAGCTCATCTATATATCTATATATCTATATACACAGAGAGGAATTGTTTTATATATATAAATTGTTATATATATTAAAATATATTTATATTTAAGGTGTATAGATATATGAAAAACATCAACAACAAAAGAAAGCATGAAAATCATTACTTACCAAAATCAGAATGGGCTTTCAAATGCTGTGTCTTTGGGAAAAAGAGAAATTTTGATTTTTGGATGCTGTTTCAAGATTACTCTCTTTTGTCTGTCTGGTTTTCTGCAAAGTGGGCAGAGGATGAAGACTGACAAGATTAAATAAGCTCCTATTGCCTTGATTTTATTTTCCATTTATGTTCTTTCTATGGCACCATCTGGTTTGACGAGAAGGAGCTACTTGATGAGGACAAGCTTTGTTCTTGAGAACCACTCTCCCTCCTTCAAGCATTAGGTTTAAAGACTCAAGATCTGTTTCATTCATGTTCTGGCATTTGTAGCCTGTGAGGTCATTTCAAGAAAACTCAGACTTTGTTGTGATCAAGAAAAACAACTGAGGTTTTGTGCGCCACTTGGTACAAACCTAATTTGACTATGCCTAAGATTTCTTGTCAGTTTCCTTTTGGTAGGAGGTAAAAGAAGGTAGATATTTAATCTCTGTTTAATCCTGAAAGTACCTGCCAAAAAAAGGATTTCACATCTTAGTCAAAATAGCTTTTCCTTGCATATTTTCACCAGAAAAAGGTTTAAGTGGGATTCTGAAATATCTTCAGTCATCTCTTTATCCACCTTAGTTATTCTCCTCTCACGGTGCCATTTGTACCTTACCAGACACATTCAGAGACAAGCATACTAACTGGAAATTTAAAAGTAAAAGAGAGTTGAGACAGGTTTATTCTTCAATTGGATCATACTTGTGTCTTGGAAAGCTAATAGTACTTCAGAAACACTGAAATAAAGACAAATATCTAACATACTATTAACCATTACTATAATATTATTAATTTCTGTCTTCCCTCTATCATGTAACAAAGTCATTTTCCAACTCCAGACTTTCTGTGCCCAGAGGCCAGCTTTTTCTTAGCCACTATGTTATATTGTTTCCCTGAATCTCTTCTTCACCATCCCTAATCTTTACTCCAGGTCATGTGGTTTCTTCTTCTCCCCACATTTTCCCATCAAAACACATCTGTTCCCATTTGTAGCTCTGTGTATATGTGAACCCACTGGGCTGTCACCCCTTTTAGAACAGGGTCAGTGCCTTATAGGTTATTGTATTTAAGCCATTAATTTATAGTTTGCATTAGTTTGGCACATGGTCATCTCTTCATAAATATTTATTGAGTCAAAGATTACTCTCCTAAATGGTTACTCTCTATTTTATCATTTTGTGTTTTAATGCACACTTTTTGTAGTATAAACCTTCCTAAACAGAATCAACATCTGTACTAATTTTCAGGCTTCACACAGAAAGAGGAGACAAGGTAAAGAGTCCCATCTTTGAAAAGGATTTTTAAGGACCCTTGTCCCCAACCATCATGAGAAACATAAAGAAGAATAACTCATTATAAACATTAAACCAAACCTATGGTTTGACACTTATTGCTAAAAAAAAGACCACAGTTTGGGGTGAAAATATTTTTGATACCCAGGTTGGTGTTGTGTCAATTATAGCAAGATCAGATGAACACTTTTATTTGAGTTTCTTTTTAAGAAATATACACATCCCTGTCAGTATAGGTTCCCTGTATCGATTTAAATCCTTGTATTGGTTTAAATCGATAGTCCCTTTAGACACCATATGATATTAATCTATCAAAAAAATCAGTGTCTCGAATACAATGATTTCTACTTGCACCTCTGTCACAACAAATTAAATTGTTAGTAATTACTGAGTGATTACTTGACTTGCTGAAGGTCACATGACTGGAAAGAAGATTCCATGCCAGAGCCCAGGCCATGGTGCCCTTAGCTTAGTGCACTTTTCATTATATAAGCTGCCTTTAACCTGGAATTACTGGGATCATGCTTTCTGGTTTACTGCTTCAGTGGGTGGTTATAACTCATGAGGTTAATATACACAAGTGAGTGGCATTAATATTGAACCTATAAAAAGCTTTCCTCTCCGCAGGCTCAAGTGAGCAAATTTGGCCTCTAAGTTTCCTGATCAACTTCATTCCAGGAATACGCTGCATTAAAAAAAAAAAAAATTCCAAATCTCCAAATCATGAAAGTAAAAATCAGGAGAACTTACATCCTGTTGACATTTACAAATAGACAAAATGTTAGAAAACTCAGTGTTATTGGCAAAGAAGAGATTGAAGAGAGATACTTGCAAAGTTCAATTTTTAGGATTAACTTTTTGTTGTTGTTGTTTGCTTTTTTATTTTATCAGCTGCCCTCTGTCCAGAATGGTAATTCTTTATTTTTCTCTTAGGCTTAACTTTTTTTCCTTCCCAACTCCGGATATCCCTACTGAGGGAAAATTCTCTGCAGTGTTATTTCATGACCACTAGATTTCTAAAAAAATGTGTGGTAGGGACCAGTAATTGTGATTTGATATTCACTTTCCTTTTTCTGCTATAATAGAACCACTTTTTTTTTTTTAATATGTACCTTGCTCCAGGAACAAAAACTATATTCTCACATACACCTTGCAGCTAGGTGTGGCAGGTGACTAAGTGCTGGCCAATGAGATGCGAGGAAGAGTGATATGTGTGAATCTGAAACTCATTCTTAAAGGCAAGAGTGTGCCTCTTCTTCCCACCCCCTTTCTGTCATCCTGCTGCTCAGAATGTGAGTTGCAGATGAACTACCTTGAAGCATGTGAATGAGGACAGATGCTTAGGTAGGGCCATTGGAGCAACGGGAAGGAAGTGGTCTTGGTCTTTTGATGACTTTGCACCTACCTGTGAGCGGAGGGAAATGAACTTCTGCTTTATTTAAGACGTCGTTATTTTTGGCCTATGAAATGTGTAGCTGAGTCTGTATCTTCTAATACCAAGACAGAGAAGGTTGGAGAGTGTTTTCAGATCAAAAATTAGTTTGGACAATAGTTGAAATTAAAAAAATGATAAAATAGAATCAGGGGCATCTTAATCAGTCGTGTAAGTGTTCAACTCTTGATTTTGGCTCAGGTCACAATCTCATAGTCATTGGATTGAATCCTGTGTCGGGCTCTTCACTGAGCATGAGGGCTGCTTAAGATTCGCTCACTCCCTCTCTCTTTGCCCCCCCCCCCGCCCCCACAAAGTACAGAGCTCTGTAAATCAAGGCCTATTGTATTATATATCAGCACAGAAAATATTAGGTATTCAAGTCTTTTACAATCATTACATTTGGATCTTAGGTCTACATTTCAAGAAATTGGCATTACTGATAGAGCATTTCATCAGTACAGTGACAACCAAGTATTCAATTTATCTTGTTTTGGAGGAAAGAACACTTGTGGATAATGGAGAACATTACCTTCTCAAGATGAAAATTTTACAAAGAAGATCTGACCTGTTAACAGTTTGAAAAAATCTTAATTCAAACTCAGAGGCATTGCTGTAAATATCAACCTTGTATTACTCCAATTAACAGATATTCATGCATCATTTGGGGTTCTTAAAAAAAGGTTCAAGGAATGAAAACTATCTGAGGAGGTTAGGAACCAGAGTAGGCAAGCTCAAATCTCACAGAGGGAGAGGGAGCCTCAACTAGAGGTGAATCATGAATCAGATGCTTGGAAAAGGAAAAAATACAAAAGCAGACTTATTGAGTAGATGGCAGCAAACTGAAAGCTTCCCAGGGGATTGTTTATAGTGCCAACTAAATTGGATCTTACTGGGTTGTATCGACCATATAGACCATGGCACATGTCGCAAAATTAGCCTTCCCCCCGCCCTGTAATTTACTAAAGTAAGTTTAGTTCTTTTAGTTCAATTTTGTCTGTATAATGGTTTAGAAAGTAAAATAAACATACTCTGATATACACATGTGTATATACACATATGCACACGCACATACTCCCATTCACCTATAATTAATGTCTGTTGATATCTATTGAACACCAGGCACTGTGCCTGTCTATTTTTTCACGCTTGGCTGATGTAATTCTCCAACAATCTATTTATTGCCCTCCATTTATAGGTGAAGGTTGAACAACCACTTTTGAGTGCCCTCTATGTGCAAAGTTCTTCAAATACATTATCCCACGTAGGGTTTGCCTCTGCAGTAGTATTTACACCCATTTTGCAGATGTAAGAAAGCTGAATCCAAGAGGAGTCAAGCAAAGGGATTCCTCTCCAGTCTGTTGTGCTCCAAGCTGGTGCCTCCTCACAATCCCGTTCTGCTGCCTCCCTAGTGTGCCACCAACCAGCCCACCACCCAACATATATGGGTTCACAAGGTTAAGGAAATGCCCTGCTTCAGAATTACTTGAGAGTTTAACACAGGACTCTGACTTTGTTCTCTGTTTTTTATTAAAGATGTTTTTATTAGTTTATTTATTTATTTTCAGAGAGACAGAGACGGTTCAAGTCAGGGAGGGGCAGAGAGAGAATCCCAAGCAAGTCCTGTACTGCCAGGGCAGAGCCAGATGTGGGGCTCAAACTCATGAAACTGTGAGATCATGACCTGAGCAGAAACCAAGAGTCGGACACTTAACGACTGAGCCACCCAGGCGCCCCTCTATCTAGTTTTTAAAGACTGTGTTGACTGTGATGTACCATTTGAGAGCAAGATTCCATTATTGGTTTTAAAAATAGCTCAAGATAGAGAATGAAAATAAGTAGTAAATACTTTGGTAGACTTTGCATGCCGAATTCAGCCTTGGGGAACAAGTTTTTATAATAACATTTGTTCTAAACTAAGGACTGCACACACAGTTAGTGTCTAATATACATATCCTGCAAAAATAAGTGAGATAAAAAATAAATGAAAATAATGAAATATGCATTGAACTCTTGTCCAGGCTTCGAGCACCAGAAGTGCCTGTGTGAATATAGTTCTACATATTTCAATGGAATTGCACTATTGGCTAACTTTTTTTTTAATTTGGTAGACCTGAGAACTGCGTGTATATTTCATAAAGCACATTACCTAAATGCAAAGGGCTAGGGCCCTGAATGGCTCCTTGTTTTAGTTTCTAAGGCGCCCAGTAGACAACCTTGCAGACTTGTTGATATAGAGTGAGTGAATAAAGGGAAGAGGAGAGATGTTCAACTTTTAGAACCATGGCTTGTTTTCCTGTTACATTTAGTTACATTTGTGAAGTACAGGAGGAAACTATATGAAAAATCAACACTATTTGTTCTTTCTATTTTTTTTCATAATATTTACATTATTAAAGCCAAAAATAATTCCAAGTCTAGTTTTTATGGAAGAAAATACTTTTGAGGTTCCACTTTGGTTTTATTTAATCACTGTGACAATTGCCTCAAGTGTTTACTTTGTGTTGATTTCCCAGATAATTCTGAATATTCCTTTAGGTCATCAGGTAATGTCGGCAGTGATTAGGAAAGGTGGCAAGAGTGAAAGACTTTGAAGTCACTGCTCTTTTTGCACCCTGGTGAATACATGTTTAAGCATTCATTTTTTTTTTTGAACCTATGCTAAAGAGCTGCAATGTAAGCTCTTGCCCTGAGGGGATCTGGTGATCCCCTCTTGCCGTGAATCACATTTGGCAAAGCCAAACCCGTGAGGATCAACACTATGCTCTGATATGAAAAATTGTTAAGAATTGCAGTCATGGCACATGACCCGGAGCATAAATATCCAACAGACCATTGTCAACTTGCCAAATATTCCTAAGAAGTGTACAAGTTTATTATGCAGGAAAATTACACTGTAAGAAACAAATTCATTTTTTCCCCCTACTGTGGGCCATGGTTGAATTAAACCAAGAGAATCTTGTCAGCTTGTCAGCAATTTCTTGATAAAGGGCTGAATTGATTCCATACCCAGGCTTTAACCCTTAGAGAATATCCTCCCTGTAGATTTATGCAGAAATTGCAGGTGTACTTATGAGGCAGAACTGGAGACACATTCAGTAGAAATCCAGTGAATTCTTTTTTTTTTTTAATGTTTATTTCTGAGAGAGAGAGAGAGAGAGAGAGAGAGTATGAGCAGGGGAGATAGCACAGACCCTGATGTGGGGACTGAACCCACAAACTGAGATCATGACCTCACTTGAAGGTGGAGGCTTAACTGACTGAGTCACCCAGGTGCTAGGAAACCCAGTGAATTCTTAAGCTAACTGCTACTGGCCTGACTTAAGTAACATAAATAGGAAGCACAGTAGGTACCCTTCTACTCTGAAAATCTGTTTACTTTCCTGAAAAATGCCAAAGCCATGCTTTCCCAATTATTTTTAAGCCTCAGCAATGTGTCTCAAAACCTCAGTAGGGCGTCTCAAAACACAGGAGGGGTTGTACTAATTTTTTTCTTTTTAAATAATATTATTTCAGGTGCTATGTTAATGACTTTCTAGTAGCAAAATTTCCCAATTAAGAACACAATTGTGAAACACTATTTGTACTCTATCCCCTTTTGGATAAAAAAGCAGAATACTTTCCAATGGAAAAAAGTAGTAGCTCAAACACCTGTGTGTCAGGCACCCCTTTGAGATGAACCCGGATGAATCATGCCCTTGAATCCCCTCCCCTTGAGTGTCTGTGGAACCTCTGACTTCCTTCTAACCAATAGAATATGGCATAGGTGATGGGATGTCACCCCTGTGACATTATGTTTTGTTAAATAAGCACATTTTAACAGATTGGAGGAAGAAATTCTCCTGCTGATCTTGAAGAAGCAAATCCATGCTATGAACTGCTTATCAAGGGGCCATGTGGCAGGGAGTTGCACTAGCCCCTCAGTCCTAAGGATGGCCTCCACTCACAACCACTAAGAAACCAGGGCCTGTTGTCACACAGGTGCAAGGAAATGAATTCTGTTAACAACCAAGTGAACTCAGAAGTAGATTCTTCCCCAGTTGAGCTTCTGGATGAGCATGCAGCCTGGCCAGCGTCTTAATTGCAGCTTTGTTGGATGCAGACTAGAGAATGGAGTCATGTTGTGCCCAAACTCCTGATCCACAGCAGGGTGAGCTCATAAATGTGTGTTTTAAGCTGCTAAGTTTGCATAATTTGCTATGCAGCATGAAAAAGATCAATGCAACCTACCACTGGTCAAAAGATTAAGGATATATCTACAGCACATTAATTCTATGGCATTAGCAAAAACTTAAATCTGTTACCTGTCTGGGGGGAGAATTAAATGTCCCAGGGGCTAATTGATATTTTCTCATCAAATAAATATTTTGCAGTCATGTAGTCATAGTCCATGTCTACTCATTTGGATACCAAAGGGATATTGAGAGTAATTTAAATAACAAATTGATATCAAAGTATTTGTGTTATTCGAAGAAAGGCATGGAACCCTTAAGCAGCAAAGTCTGGATGGGTCTGCATCTTGTTGATGAAGGATGGATTTTAGGGATGAGCAGTAGTCGTAATGGGAGAGCAGAAATGGCCACCCAGGAAAGGGAACTTCAATGCTCTCTCTTGGTCTGGAAGCAATTCTTTTCTCCATCCAACATTCACTCTTCTAGAAGGCATGCATAGAATGTTCAAGTCATAGGGTTCTTCCTTGGACAATTCAGTCTTGTTTTTTGCAATGTATCTGTATTTGCAAGGGATCTGTATAAAAATACAGAGGAATAGAGGCAGTAAGAGCATCAACTAGAGAATTACTACCTGCTTTATATAAGAGAGAGGAGAACTTGAATTAATACAAAGCAGTGGTTATTGCTGGTTTTGGGTGAACTGGGATTGAGCCATGAGAGAGTTTTTAAAAAGTACTTTATGTTGTAATTTTAAGACAGTTAAAATATCAGCTAAAATATTTTAAGACTTTGGAAAAGATTCACACTCATGTAATTCATAACACTAATGGGGATTTTATTATCCATTATGAAATTATTTGACACCATTACCAATCTAAAGGAAGGAAAAGGTTACTTCTGAAATATAATTAACCTGTTTTCATTTGGGAAGAATAGGAAGTTAAAAATAGAGTTATGATCCTCATCTGTATCTTTGGGCAGATTCACCTCATGAATGAATGGAAATTCATAGAACAATGGAGGCTGCCACATTACTAATTCTCTAGCAGAGCTTAGCAAATATAGATGGTCTGAAGTTCTCTTTTAATATAGCGTACATAATAGAATCTAGAACCCATGTGTAATTTTAAAAAGTTATTTTGAATAAACTTCATTTAGGGTATTAAGGTTGGCACAGAGAGAGGTCAAGGATCAGATATTTGACAAACCCTTATTGGGTACAATGACAATAGAGAATAAATAGAGAGTGGATAGGTGGTTGTTTTCAACTATTTTCCTACAGATCTTGAAATCTGGAGCTGCCTGAGACATCTTCAATTTCTACTTGAAGGACCATAAAGATCTTTTCAAAATCCAAGTTATTCAGTGGTGCTTTTGACTTTATTGTTAAAGCTCACAACCTTTAGGGTGGCCTGCAAAATCTGTCATCATCTTCTCTCTATCAGCTTCTCTGGCTTCTGCTCCTCCTCCAGCTGCACTAACCATTTTTCTGGCCATTTTTAGCCTTCTGCCTCCAGGCCTTTGTAATGTTGCCTCTGGCTGTCATATCTTCTCTGTACTTTTTTTTAGAACTTGGCTCAAATATTGACCGCTGTAGAAATACTGCTCAGGCTTTCAGTCTAACTTAAACATTTTGTTCTATCCGTGCTTCCCTTTGTCACAACACTTACACTGTAAGTAATGACTGGTTGATTATCCGCTTTCTTTGCTAGACTGTGATTTCCCTGAGGGCATGATTACTCATTCAATTTTGTATCCCCTAGACTAGTGCTATTTTTTCAGCAGGTTCTGTTTGCCAGGTGCTATTCTAAGAGATGAATATTAGCTCCTTTAATCTTTTTCTAAGTTTATTTATTTATTTTTGAGAGAGACAGAGACAGCATGACAAGGCAAGGGGCAGAGAGAGAAAAAGAGAGAATCCCAAGCAGGCGCCACACTGCCAGCTGTAGGACCCAGTGTGGGGCTTGATCTCATGACCCATGAGATCTTGACCTCAGCTAAAACCAAGAGCTGGACACTTAATTGACAGAGCCATCCAGGTGCCCCTAGCTCTCTTAATCTTTAAAATACCCTTGTGAGGTAGGTACTAATTTAATCTCCACTGTATCAATGAGGAAACTGAGGCCCAGAAAGGCTAAGTAACTCATCCAATGCCACACAGCTAGTAACAGGTGGAGCTAGGATTTGAACAGCCAATCTGACTTCAGAGCCTGTCTTCTTAACCACATGCTATATTGTCTCACCAGTGCTTAGCATATAATGGGTCCTAAATGTATAAATAGTGGAAGGAATGACAGAGTGAGAGAGGCAGGAGACACTGAGGCAGTGAGAACTAAGTGTGTGCCAGTGCACAGGTTCAGAGAGCAATTGTACAAGGTTCAGTTAGAAGAGGGACAGTTGGAGCAAAGAGGAGATTTGGTGGGGAAGCCATTTTAATTTCTACCAGACCCATGATTGTCATTTCCTGTAGTTCATCAGGGACTGTCCTTGGGCTCAGAAAGCCCTCTGAAGGACATGAGTGAAAACCCTCTGTAGAAGGACATGAATGAAAGATAATTGGAAGAGAGGAGAGCATGTCAAGTCAGGAAGTCACCAGTTTTTCAGATATAGAATGCTTTCACTGATATACATACACATAGTGAAACACTTCGTCATGCAACAAGAAAATATTACACACTTTTTTATATCCTGGACTGTTCTAAGTCCTGTGGGAGATGTGCAAAATAGTCGGAGTGGTGCCTAAATTTGACTGCAACGTTTTACAGTGTATGAAGAAAATCACATTTTCATGTAGAAAAAACATGTTGTAAGTGGGTATGTGCTTCATATTCAATGATAAGCACCATAAAATTATAAACATTATTAACCATGTGATAAAGCTACAGCTACTAAAAACATTTATAATCATTTAAAATAATAAAATTGTGATCCGAATGTTGTAAAAATGGGCATAAATGTACCATATAGTTTGATAGTAGTTGTACATTAGGATGTAGTATCCAGTATACACATAACACTTCAGAGTATAATGTGATTCTATCGTAAATTTGATGAAAACTAATATGCCAACTTTAATTAACATTCAACATTTAAGTAACAATAATTTTCTATGCCTCCTAGTAGTTTAGAAGGGCTTTGCTGGAATGATTTGGATGGCCCAAGTTCTCAAAAGCCAAGCCCATTGAAGCTCTGCTAATGCCTTTTTTTTTTTTTTTTCTCCTTGAATTTTGCTGAAGCAAGCAGGGGCATTGAAAAGAATTTTACTCCTTTAAATTGGCCTTAAAGTACTACAGCAATTACTGAAATGTTGAAGATTCTACGGTAATAAAACTGAGGTTTGTCCCACTGTAAAGTATTTAAGAAGAAGTTAAGGTTGACTTTGACATTCTCCTCTTCACCCTATCTCATTGCTTCTACTTAATCAAGGTAATAAGTACCTTTGCTCTGATCAGAAGTAAGTAAGGTAATCAACACACAGTGAGAGCTAAGTTCCTTTACCTGAGATTTCACTAACACGTATCAGAGTGTTGAAGGAAGCTTTGGGCTTCTATCCTTAACTGCAGATCTTGGATTCCATCCCTACTGGGGATACACATTATCTCCATATAATAGCACAGGCATATTAGTAAAAACTGAAATCATTATCTTTCCTCTGAGACCTTATTTTCTTCTCCACTTATCTATTCACTCAGCAAATGTCCATCAAGGGTTGAGTAGATAAATGAGTGAAATAAAAAAAAAAAAAATTGCCAGGTCATCAGCAAAGGCTTAAAAAAAGAAAGCTATTGTACATATATCAGTCAGGGTTCGGTGCAGACAACAGAAACCAATGGGCATCTCAGCCAGAAAAAGATTTTCTGCAAGGAATTAGGTGCTTACAAATCATGAGAAGGCTTGGAGGCAGGCAGGGGTTGGCTCCAGATGTTTTGATTCAAAGTTGCATGTCTGAGCTATGACCTGAGGTCAGAAAACTGCTGCTACTGCCATTATTACTGCCTTTATAACTTCCTTACAGCCTTGAAACTGGTGGGCTGCAAATACTCATGTTGGCTGGAGCCTGTTTCTCCCCAATAACAACTGAAAAAACAGAAATTCCACGTCCTTTTACCTTCCAAATCTCACACAAGTGCCTCTTACTGGCAGAACCTAAATTATATCTAGAATCATAGCTGCAAAGGAGTCTTGGAATTGTAGTTTTCAGCCATTGAGACCCAGAACCCAGGGGGTAGCTTGGAAGAGATGGAAAATTGATGAGTGCCCTATTCAGTATCTAGCATAGAGCATGCCTCAAGATTTCTAAAATGGGCATGAGACTGGGTCCCATTGCTGGTAAATGAGTTAGTATCAAGTGATAAAGAGGAATGAGGTGAGAAATAGAGAATTCTTATAAAAGCTTGCTCTGCTCTCAAGGTACTTTGGAAGATTAAACTAATTCCTAGTTAATAATCACAAACTGTGCTGTAGAATTAAATGCAGTAGATCTTGAGAAAAGACAAAGACAAGTTGGTGTTGGAGTGGTCTGAAAAAGTTTTGGGCATAGAAAATGCATGAAATCTGCACATTCACATGGGTGGAAGGAAGGAAGATGAATTTTAGGGCCAGCGCATGGCCCAAGCAGGAGCTATTGTCTCAAATTTAAGCCACTTGTACTCATACTGACAAATAATGGGTGGATCTCATCAGGGTGACCCACATTTCAGGATCCAGCTGCAACATTTCAAGACATTTAATTTCTCATCTGTCTTTTAATATTATCAGTCTTTTCTATACCAGTTGCAAATGGATCACAATCTATTTTTATATAAACCGATTTACATATTAGATGTTTTTGTTAGTCTCTAATTATCTATTGCTGTGTAACTAAGTACTCTAATACGTAGCATATTAAGCCATGTATTACCTCACATAGTTTCTAAGGGATGGGGCTCTGGGAGCAGCTTAGCTGGATGGACTGGCTCTGGGTTTCTCACGAGGTTATAGTCAAACTGATGAGGGTGAAGTCTTCTGATGGGCTAGAGGGTCTACTTCCAAGCTCATTCATGTGAACGGTGGCAGGAGGTCTCAGTTCCTTACTATGTGGGCCCCTTCACAGGAAGATCATGACTTGGCTGCTGGCCACATTGAGCACGTGACAGTAGAGTGAGACAGAGTAACCAAGATGGAAGCTTCACTGCTTTTTTTAGAACATAATTTCGGAAGTTACATACCATCACTTATGTGTTATTTTTTGGTCACACAGATCAACTGTGGTACAATGTGGGAAGAGATTACACCAGGAGGGGCATTCCTTGGAGGCCATCTTGGAGATTGGCTACCACAGTCTCCATAGCCCCCAAATAAGTTAGTATTGATACATTAGTAGTGTTTCAGTAGGGAAGAGTTAGAATAACTGAAGAATCACACACCCATAGAAAAGATGAGATCCTGTTCCATTCCTGCGATCCTATTGTTCTAGGAATTTTATAATTATAAATGGAGGCATTTACTGGTGTTTCATGTCCTTATCTATGGGTTACTAAAATGTAAATATATATTTTTAAATTTCCATATGTTATTTCTTATATCTCTATGTACAAGCTAAGGATTTTATAGTTGAACAAAAGTGGAAACTGTAGCATGTAGGTAAATTGATAAAATTTGAAAATACGTTTCAAATGTAGCCATTGTATTTTGTTATTCTGGCAGATGAAATCATAAACATACTTTTTTTTTGAATGAGGCTTCTTGTTGGGTATAATGCATTATTTGGGTAAATGATTTTTTTTGATTCACTGTAGGCCATTAGTAGGATTATTATATTTATTATAAATGGTTATACTGATGTTCCTTATTTAATAGTCTCACATCTGGAATTTAAATGTATCCAGAATTTACAAAGAAAGGAACAAATTAAGTATATGTTTTCTGAAGACTTGGAGTTTTATATTTGCAGAAATAAGTAAGATAGGTTAGGCCTAAGGTTTAGAGCCAGGGTCAATAAGCTATAGCCTGTGGGCCAAACCCAGTCTGTCACCTGTGTTTGTAAATAATGTTTTATTGGAACACAGCTATGCTTATTAACTTTCATAATATCTGTGGTTCTTTTCACACTACAATGGCAGAGTCAAGTAGTTGTAACAGAGTTTATGGCTCATAAAGCCTAAAATGTTTACTACCTGGCCCTTTTATAGAAAGTTTGTTAACCTCTGCTCTAGAGGTCATTTTGAAGTCCTAAATTAAAAAAAAATAGGCTTAAGTTAGACAAATACATTGTACTTATATGTAGTGCTATATTTTGAGTAAAATTGGTATGAAAGGGACTCAACTGCATGTGTCTGTTTATGTTTTTAATTAACTGAGAATGGCATCATAGGGGAAGGTTCAGGAGACTCTTTTGGCAGACGGGGAGTAGTAGGAAGAAATAAATTCCTTTGCTTTAGGAATGGGGAAGACTCACAACTTTGTCGTTAGGTAGGTAGGATTCACTATTGTTTGTTTACAGTTTTGGAGTGACTTGCTACTATTATGATCACCAACCAAGCAAACGGCTTTATTGTTTCCAGAACAGACATCTTCTGACTCCAAGTCCAGGAGAAGATTCTTCCTTTTGTACATGGCCATTCCTTGAGCTGTGTAGTGTGCTGTGTCTACTCAATAGGATTTTGCAAAAATCAATAGAAAACGGTTAGGAATTCTCATATTGGTTTATTGGCTTCTGAATAACATCTTAGTCTGGTGTGGAAAGATTCTTCTCCTTACAATTTAATCACAGGTGGATTTAAGGAGGTTTTTGGAAGAGAGGCTAGAGTAGAGACTGAATGATTTCTGGATTATCAAATTCCTGAAGGGAGGCAAATGCATGGCCTGGGTGACCAGGAAAAGCCCTTTTAGATCTTAAAATGCCAGTGTGGCAATAATGCATCCTCGAATTTTAGTCAAAAAAACCACAGGATTTTGCTTTGAGGAACAAAGTCTATAGGCAACTTTTTGTAGCAATGCAAAAAATGATATGCCGAGGTTCCCAGTGCCATAGCAATGAAATGTTGAGAATATTTCATAAATCTACTGTGAGGAAAGTCACAAATTAAACTTTGATAAACTATGATAATTCTACCAGAGAATTCGTTACTTTATTTTCTTTTTAAAGAGTCTCCTTCATGGGGCCCCTGGGTGGCCTAGTTGGTTGAGCGTCCAACTCTTGAATTTCTGTTCAGGTCGTGATCCCAGGATGGTGGGATGGAGCCCTGTGTTGGGCTCTGCACTGAGCATGGAGCCTGCTTAAGATTCTCTGTCCCTTTCTCTCTCTTTCTGTCTGTCTCTCTCTCTCTCTCTCCCCTGCTCGTGCTTTCTTTCTCTATATATAATAAAAACAAAACAGAGTCTCCTTCAATGTTCTTTAGTGACTAATGGAGGAAAAACTTTTAAAAGCTCCATTTCTAGAAAATTAGAATGGTAGCAATTTCCTCCTCCAGTTACTCATCTGGGCCATGAAATTGAGACATTTCTTCGCAAGAAAAAACACCAAATAAGTCCATAGCAGTAGGGTCCTTTAAGTCAAAGGGTGTGAAGAAATAATCACATTCTAAGCATGAAGAGACACCATGGAAGCTGGGTCAGCAGGTAGAGAAGCGTTATATTATTAGAGTGACATTTATATCTTTAGCCTGGATCTCTTCCCCTCAATTCCAGACCTGCCTATCCAGATCCTTATACCCAGCATCTTCATTTGGATATTTGAGAAGGAACTCAAGTTTAATGTGTCCCAAACCCATTTTTGCTTGTTTGTTTATTTATTTATTTTGAAGTGCAGGCAGAGAGAGGTGGGGAGGGGCAGAGAGAGAGAGAGAGAGGGAGAGGGAGAATCCCAAGCAGGCTCCATGCTGTCAGCACAGAGCCTGATGTGGGATTCAATCTCACCTCCATGAGATCATGACCAGAGCTGATATCAAGAGTTGGATACTTAAACCACTAAGCCACCCAGGCGCTCCTGAACTCCTGATCATCCATTTCAGTTCACTGTTCCAACTATTCCTGTTCAAAATCTTGAAGTCTTTGACTCCTTTCTTTTATGACATACATCCAATTTATCTGCCAATCTTATTGGCTTTATCTACAAATATATCTACAACCCATCAATCTCTCCATCAGTACTGCTCCCTCCCTCGTCTGAGCCACCATCATCTGTAATAGCTTCCTGAATGGTCTCCTACCTCCACTCCGACCCCCATTCAGTTTATTTTCATCACAGCAGCTAGAATAAGCCTTTTAAAATGTAAGTCAGATGGGGCACCTGGATGGCTCAGTCGGTTGAGTGTCCGACTTCGGCTCAGGTCACGATCTCGTGGTTTGTGAGTTGGAGCCCCACGTTGGGCTCTGTGCTGACAGCTCGGAGCCTGAAGCCTGCTTTGGATTCTGTGTCTCCTCCTCTCTTTGACCCTCCCCTGCTCATGCTCTATCTCTCTGTCTCTCAATAATAAATAAACGTTAAAAAAATTAAAAAAAATAAATAAAATGTAAGTCAGATCATGTCACTCGGAGTAAAGTCCTTACTACGATTTACAATCCCCTACATGTTCTGTCTCTGTCCTCACCATCTACTATTCTCTCCTCCTTTCCTCCATTCCCGCCACACTGGTTTCCCTGCAATTCCTCCAACATGCAACTATGTTCTGCCTTCAGGCTTTTGAACTTGATCTTACCCCTGCTGTAGCCCCAGATAGTTGTCTAACTCACTCATTCGCCTCCTACAGGCTCTTAGTCAAATGTCACCATTTAGTTTTCCTTGGGCACTATGGAAAATTACAAACTGGCCCATCTTCCCAAGTCCTTATCTCTCTCTCTTGCCTTATATTATTTTTCTCCATTATATTTATCACCCTCTAACATACTATGCATTTACTCACTTTTCTAGTCTGTTTTTTCACTGCTGTATCCCCAACACTCAGAGCACTGCCTAGCTCAGAGTAGAAAATAAATATTTGCTGAGCAAATCCATAAATGACCACTGTTGTTACTTGATTTGTCTGGGAAATTCTAAGGTTGGGTTTTGTTATCTTCCTTTCTTGCCAAATTTAGAGAGTTTATTTTGAGACCAGGAAAGCCATTTCTGCCATTATGGGGGTTCTCACCCTAGTTTATATAAACTGCTTAGGAGGAATACCCTGTTGCTATGAGAGAAACAAATGTTTCTTTGGAATTTGTTGACCAAGTGCCCAAGTGAGGAAAACAACCCACAGGGAGCTGTTTCTTCTTTCTTCCCCTTCCTCATGGCAGGCCCTCCCCTGACTTGGGTGGACTCCCACCAGGGGTCTCATTGTGATGATGATAGTCCCGAGAAGCTTGTTAGTGGCTAGAATGGGAGACAGAATGCCTCTGGAATGAAGATATAACATGTGGAAAGTAGGGACTTTATGGAGAGAATGGATCCATGTGTGTTAGCATTTGCACTGCCCATGGGATATGGAGAAGGTGGGTAGGCAGGAGGCATGCTCTGCTTTCCGTCGCTTCCTTCCTCCTCTTCCTCCCCTGGTCATTCACAATATTTTCCCAGGAGCTTTACAATGGCCCGCTTCTATCTCTTTCAGTTAGCATACACACACCAGAACTGGAAGTCATGCATGGCTTTGTGATCCTGTAAGTGCTCCTGGGAGTTAGGAGCCTGGTGCTATCATCAGGTCTACAACTAGCCTCTGTAAAGTTGGCAATATTTTTGAAAAACTTAAATTTGGGGGGGGGGAGGTGTTTTATAGCTTGACTTTAAATTTGCAATGAATTCTCTTATTCTGAATATAAAAGAACCCACACATCTTGCTGAAAATTTTGTCGGATTCTATTCTTTACTGGGTGATACAAAGAGAGGCAACAGATCATGTTAAAGCCAATAAGAAATACTCTGTTCATCAAAGGGACTGTGCACACTCATTGTTCTTGTACCCTATCAAATGATTATCGTGTAGGAAACCAATATGGTGTTTGGAAATGCATAAGCCAAGTTGGGCATGCCATAGAATTCTGATGAAATGGAACAAATGAACATTTTGAAAAATGAGTTTTTTTTTTTTAACCGATTGTGTGCATTTATGTTGCTTATTTTGCTGTGATCATAGGCTAAATGCCATGGAATGAACATTCTAATGGCATCTTTTCTCCCAAATAGTTGCTTCATCTCCCATGGCTTTAGCTTTGGGGAACATAAGTGTAATAATGACCAACCTTTCGTGGTGGTTGGCTTTAGTCCTGGATACCTTTAGTCATTGACCCATTAGGCTGCTCTTGGACAAGACTAAGGGACCTGACAGGTGTCATATAGTGGAGGGTATCATGCCCAGATTTCAGGGTATCACACAACAAATTCCTTGGGGATGTCATGTTATAATTCCTCACACTTAATAAGGTTCTGTCTGCAGCTCAGCCTCTAAGTAGTTGTGGGGTCCTGGACAAATCACTTTGCCTTACTTGCCCTTACTGTCCTCATTTTCAAGAATGGGCTGGATTCATTTTCTCTATTGTCCTTGGCAGTTGTGAGGTGCCAGACAATCACTAAGTTGCCCAGTGATAATGACGGTTCACCTTTTATTCATCATCATAACATTAATATAATACCTTTGATTTGTGTAGCTCTTTATTAGATTTTAACATCCACAGAACCTCTGCATATCACGTTAGCTAAGAAACACCCGGAGCCACTACAAATAAATCTCCCTTTTCAGGGAGTGGTGTTTAGGAAAACTTTACAAAGACGTGATCCCAGAGCAAGGGCTTGTTAAGATATTACAAAGAGAAAGGAAGAAAGGAAGACACGGGGAAAAGGCAAACTGTTTTACTTCCAGAAATAATGAAAATCAGTTTGTTTACATGCTTCTTTCCATTCCTAACACTTTAAAAAGCTTTGTTGCTTAAACTGTAATTTCACAGTCAATTAATCTACCACACATTGTATGCTGTTTTCTGTAGGCTGCTGTTGTTCGCATCCAAAGCCCACAAGCTACATGTTTTTCTACAGGTTTTAGGTTTATTAGAATGTGGCCGCTGAGAGTGGGCACCACCTGATTTGTAGGGAAAAAAAAAACCTTTAATAATGGGCTCAAGAAATGCAAAAGCCTTCTGTCCCAGATAGTTCCATGTTAAATATGGCCAGCCTTCTATTCCGGGCTATCAGAATCTGGGCTTGGGGCCTTCGGAAGCAGCTCCTGATCTCCTTCACTGATGCTTTTGCTGAAGTGCAGCTTAATGCAAATGAATTTCAGAGGAGACAGCATCAAAGCGTCACGTGATTTTCATAAGCCTCAATGGGGTCATAAACAAGTGGCACTTGGATGAGCTGATGTGCTTCTGGAAAGAGAAAAGAGAAGGGTACTAGACGCTGCATGTGGCTTCGCATGTTCGAATTCCAGCTCTGCTAATTGTGGAGTGACCTTGAGTATGTTATTTCACCTTGACGGGTCTCAGCTCCATCTGAAAAGTGAGTTGATCAGACTGCTTGATTGCTATGGCCTCCACGCTTCTCATATAATTATTCCATGATTTAAGTCTTTTAATAAATCCTAATCGTTACCAGAGAAGTATCGGAGAGGAGTCGTGAAAATAAACACATTTTCTTTTCCAAATATTTCAAAACATGCAAAACACATACACCATGGCATTGGTAAGTCACCGTGGTTTCTAACGAGGTTTTCTGCTGGGGCTGTGGACGGGGACGTGTAAAACATCGATCCACCGTGCTGGTGGCACTCGCGTCTTCTCCAGTCACTGTGGCTGAAAAAAAGATTTTAGGGGGTCATCGTCCAGTGTTCTAGTTTATGTCTGAATGAGACTGTAAACTTCACGGGACAGGACTTCTGTCTTTTGTGCTTTATGTTCTATGAAGTACCATATACATTTCCACAGCTCTATAAATTACAGGAGTAAAAATAAGTGCTGATCCAGCCCTTTCATCCATTTAATATTTAGCAGATTTTAGTGATGCCTTCAGTATTTTACCCTCACATATTTCACAGTGTTTGGAGTTTTTATGGTAGTCTCTCAGAGGCAGACTTTAAGTTTGAATTTTGCCTTTTGGAGAGGCATCAATTTTGAACACGCCTTCTGGGGCCCATTCTTTAGCCATTGGGAGACTCACAGCTGACTTACCTCAGGAGCCTCTTTCAGGCCATTTTCTGTTGCATTAGTCGGCTCCCTTTGGGTGACATCCAGCACTTTTCATTGCTATGTATACTTTTCCAATTTTATACAATTTATGCGCAGCTCTTTTCAGATGCATCTTCCTAAAACACTGACTTCATCATGTCATTTTCTGGCTTAAAAAACTCACCATGTTTCCAAAATTAAATCTCAGCCTCTCATCTTGGAATTCAGGGTCTTTCATCAGCAGAGAAACATGTTCTAGTAGCTCCCACTTGCAAAACAGTCAAATAAGCCAGCAAAGTAACAACAAAAACACAAGGCTTCCCTTGAAGTCACGTATCTTCTGTCATTGCTATAGCTGTCTTTCTTGTATAGCGAAATTTCTTGGGATAATTGTTTATGCTCTGCCCACTTTCTGGCCTTCTCCTCATTTGTCAACCCACTCCAGTCTGACCCTTGAATTCATTCCTATACTGAAACTACTCTTTTCATGTTTACCAACAGTCTCCATGTTGCCAAATCCTGTGGCCCCTTCTCTGTCCTCTCTAATGTGACCGCTTAGCAGTGTTCAGCACATTCTTCTGGCTGCCTTTTTTGACTGCTCCTTTCAATCTTTGCTATCTCCTCTACTGGACTTCAGAATTTTGGTTGGTTTCCAGGCTCAGCCTAGACCTATTTTCTTTTTTTTCACTTTTTACCTAGTTAATTTTACTCAATCCCATGGCTTTAAATATCCTCTACGGGCAGATAATGACTCTAGACGGACTTACCCATCTTCTTTCAACCTGAGCTTGTATATTATGGCTCACACTTGCTACTTTCCCAGCACCTACTCTCCCAAGTAAAACCCTGATATCGTTTGGGGTAGCAATGTACACAGCAAAGGACAACATCTTTCAGGCTCCCTTGCAGTTATGGGAAATGTTAATCAAAGTCTTCTGGAGATTTCTGGGAAATTTTCAATCTTGACAAAGACAGACATCCTTCCTTATTTTACTTCCTTCTTATTCCTGCCTGAAACACAGACCAGAAGTTGGAGATGGAACATATATTGTGATCATAGGGTGATCGTGATTTGAGGAGCTCTACCAGGCCTTAACTGCCAACTCCTCCCTGGGCATCATGCTATATGAAAACAATAAATACCTCAGTGGTTAGGCCCTTGATATCAAATTTCTGTAGGTAATTCTTACCCATGAGTAACATAAACATTGAATGTGCATAAAAAATAGCATGTCCAATAAGGAAGTCTTGGTCTTCCCCCTACCCTTGAGGAAATTCTCTTTTTTCAAGTCTTCCCCAATTCAGTAAGGGGTTTCATCACCTTCCAAATTGCTCAAGTAAAAAGTCTAGATACGAATCTCAGTTCTTCTCTTTCCCTTCTCTGTCCTTTTGCTTCACAATCACTAAAAAGTCCTGTAAGTTCTTCTTCCAAAATGTATCTTTAGGCATCGTGCTTCCTTCACTCTTGCTGCCATCTCCCTGGTCCCAGCCTGTATCACTGCCCAGGACTCTCCCAATTGTCTCCCTGCTTCTATCCTTGCCTCTTCCTGTATCCTCTCAAGGCTACTACCGTGATCTTTGGAAAACATAAATTACATCATCTGATTTGCCTGTCTGAATCCTCTACACAATCTAAGATAGTTCACTGACTTTCTATTGTAATGAAAACAAAAGGTAAATCTTTTACCCTGATGGAAAAAAGTTGACTGGATCAGTGCCACGCTGGCCTTCTCTCTGTCTTTGAATATAAACGTGATCTATTTTTCTCCCAAGGACGTGCTGTCTTGCAGTTCCCTTGCCTGATGCCTGCAGATTGACTCCTTATCATTTAGGTCTAAGCTCAAAACCCATCTCCTCAGGGAAGCTTCCCTCAGCATCCTAACGAAAGGGAGCAGCCTCCTCCTCTGATCTGAAATACCTGTCTTTCTACTTTCCTCCAAATCAAGTCAAGTCTACCTCAAGGCTTACCATATCCAATTACTACATTCCACAAAGATGTTTCTGTTTCTTGACCCCGTAGTACTTACCTGAGTCATCTTTTCCAGAATGTGACTAGACACTGTCTTTACTGTTCGCAAGTTGTTTTGGTATGCATACCTCATTTTCCTAAGTAGAATGTAAACTTTTTGAAAATGGTAAGTATTGAATTTCCTTGAATAATTTCAGTGTTTGGCTCATGGCTGGGGCTTAAAAATATATATTAATTTGATGATGTTCAGATTTTTGGTAAATGGTGCCTTCATATTAATCATCTGCTTTTGTCTTTACACTGTAGGGATTGGGGAAGAAATACTTCTCTGCTTGGCTATAAAGAGAATCTCCTAATGCTTTAATTTTATCTTTTATCTCCGTGGCTAAAATCAAGGTAGGTTCTAGTATGTTAGAAAATAAAGTATGTTTTGTAATAATTTTCTTTCAGTTGGATTTAGAACTGAAAGTGAAGATAGTTATGGTATTGACTGACGTTACTATCTTCCATGAAAATATGCATACCTGGTGAGTAAGGCAGAGCCGGACATAAGACAGCTTTACCTTTCAGAATTTTTATTTCAATGTGGGAAAAGGTGCATTCGTTTCTATTCAAAATGATACTATGGATCATTTTCAGCAGGACCCGAGTTCTGGTTGATTTTTCCAGAAGTGATTAGCGGTTATGGATTTGCAAAGATCCACTCATACTTCTTTCCTGGTATCCATGGCAACATAAATGACACATCTTTGAGAGGCTTAATGGGGGCAATCAAAGGAGGTTTTCTTGATGCAAAGCAAGCTGGGTCTATTTGAGGTTCAAATCCCCACTGCAGGTCTCATTAGGACCAGTCATTATCAGGCTGAATGAACCAACCCAGGAAATGAACATTTACTCTGCAAGGGTATCATATTCCTACTTTTTTTCTGAGAGTTTGTAAGAGAAATAATAACTTGCTTAAATCTAGTCCAGATTCAATAAGCCTAGAACTAACCATCTCTTCTCATTTCTTGGGTTGGCTAGGTCAGCAATCCCACAAATGTACTCTGTTCAACCCTATTTAGATCAATCTTTGCTTTAAATTCAGAAAAAAATCAGCTGAAATTTAAATCAAATCTATAATGAAATGGATGAATCTTTAATAATATGAAAGATCAAAACCTAGAGAAATGTATATTTAAATTAGGGCTATCACAGAGCACTCTTTCTCTGGTAGAGTTACCATATTTTAAGGAGATTATAAAATTCTCCATATGTTTACAAGGAGGATATAATGAGCAATAATCTCAAAACAGGCACTCAGGAAACATTAAGTAAATTTAATACCCTTCCTTACTAGTAAAAGTAAAGAAAAGCTTCTACATAACAATTTGAAAATTATGAAGGGAATATGTCCATGGTAAAATATTATAAATCAGTAGAAATTGCTCTAAAATGATATAGTTATATCTCTTGCAGGAGAGATGTCTTTCTAAAAGCATTCTCATTCTACATTTTTCCATTTGTATTTTCATTGAGGTTGTATGAGAAAAACAGTTTTCTCTGTGGAACGTATCCATTGATTTGGCATCGTATCTAATCCGGGGCATTTTGCGTGTCTAGGCAATATTCTGTGCATATCAGGGAAAAGGTCATCTGCGGCTAATAGCTCTTTGCTGAAGTTCTGCTGGTTTACTGCTTAGGTAGTAGAAGACTAGAGGACGATGTACCTATGTATGCGCTGGTGTTGACGGTTTTCCGGAACAGATGGCAAAACGATAAACTAAAAACGTCTGTACTGCATTGTAAACATTTCCTCCTGAGTGATTTGGCAGGTTGGCAATTTTCAGACAAGTGAGGGTGTCCAGAGCCTTAGGAAAAATTTAACCCTTGAAGACAAGGGACTAAGCAGGAGGTTATTTACATGTTTACCTCTCAAAACCCAAAAGAGAGTTCTTTCAATGGAGAGATGTTATTTCTGAATTTAACTCTGGAAGACTGATAATCTGTATCAGTTTGGGAGTCTGTGTCTTCTGTGAGCCTCCTGCTCAAGCTTCTTTGAGGATTTTGTTACATGGCTTATTTTAAGTTCTGTCCTGTCTCAGAAAACCCTGAAGTACTTTAGCATGGACTGCTTTTGGTGATTCCCAAAGTAGGTCTTTTCCTAAAAGACCTTCCTGAGGTAGACTCAAGAAGCATCGGAGAGACCCAAACTCTGAGTGTCATTTTTTGGAACAAAAGCTTCACAAAGAAGCAAAGGAAGGGGCAGGTTCAGAAGCATGATTTCTCTGAACAGCAAGATTTTTCAGTCACAGCAAGAAGGGTCATTCCCTGAGGGTGGACCTTGCCCCTGGTTCCTTCCCCTGATGGGGATCTGTCTGGAACCTGAAGACTGTACTGATCAGTTATGAACTCTTTTGCAAGGTGTCCCTCTGGAAGTCACTGAACACTCTGTAGTCACCTTCAGGTCATCACTGCTTTCCCTTGGGGTAACGTCTGCCTCCTCCTAAGAAGTTCTGTCTCTCCATGAAGAACCCCACTTGGGTTGGGTGGCTTATCTGTGCTCTGGCCTCTCAAAAGACCACCTTGCATCACACTGACCATGGGGTTCTATGATATGGGAATAAGAATAATCAGAGGGACAGAATGAAAATTAATCCCAAGTGAACAAAATGATGGCCAAGAAGAGGCCAAGATAGAAGGTCAACAATCGTGTGGGAAGATTCTCACTAGAAATACAGTAAGGAGAAGGGCATATTTCTTCCAGTTCTCTGGCACTCACAATGACTCATAGGGGTTTGGAGAGTGTTCCCTGTGGCCCCCTTCTTCTTCTTTAAAAAAAAATTTTTTTTTAAATTTATTTACCTTTGAGAGACAGAGAGAGATAGAGCACAAATAGGGGAGGGACAGAGAGAGAGAGAGGGGGAGACACAGAATCCGAAGCAGGCTCCAGGCTCTGAGCTGCCAGCAGAGAGCCTGACATGGGCCCAAACCCATAAACCGCAAGATCATGACCTGAGATGAATTCAGATGCTCAACTGACTGAGCCACCTAGGCGCCCCACCCCCCGACCCCGCCGTGGCCCCTTCTAAGTGGAGAATAAAACAACTTTTTAAGAACCTTTATAGACTATATTTTATAGAGAAGTGTTAGGTTTAAAGAAAAAAAAATAAGCAGAAAGCACAGAGTTTCCATATACTCCCCTCCCCTTCTTGGGGTTTCTCCTATTATTGACATCTTGTATTGGTATGCCATGTTTGTTACAATCAAGGAAACATTATTGATACACTCTTATTCACTAAGATCCATAGTTTACATTAAACTTCACCCCTTGTCTTGTAAAGTTCTCTGAGTTTTGCCAAATGCATAATGTCATGTATCCACCATTATCTCATCACACAGGATAGTTTCATTCCCTTAAAAATCCACTGTGCTTCAGCTATGTACCCTTCTTCCTCCTCAGTCTACCAGTCCTTGAAAACTATTGATTTTTTTTTCACTATCTCTACTGTTTTGCCTTTTGCAAAATATTATATAGTTGTAATCATACAGTATATAGCTTATCAGATGGGCTTTTCTCACTTAGCAATATGCATTTAAGTTTCTCCATGTCTTTTTGTGGTTTGATGGCTCAATTTCTTTTATTGCTGAGTAATATTCAATTGTATGTCTGTACCACAGACTATTTATACATTCACTGTTTGATGGTCACTTGGTTGCTTCTAATTTTTGGCAATTATGTATACAGTTGCCATAAAAATTTCAGTGGGTAGAGGGGTGCTTGGGTGGCTCAGTCGGTTAGGTGTCTGACTTAGGCTCAGGTCATGATCTTGCGGTTCGTGAGTTTGAGCCCTGCGTCAGGCCCTGTGCTGACAGCTCAGAGCCTGGAGCCTGCTTCGGGTTTTGTGTCTCCTCTCTCTCTGCCCCTCCCCCACTCGTGCTCTGTCTCTCAAAAATAAATAAAAACATTTTTAAAAAGCTTAAAAAAATTTCAGTGTGTAGGTTTTTTGTGGATGCAAGTTTCTACTCATTTGGATGAATAGAAAGGAGTATGACTGCTTGATAGTAAGGTAACAGTATGTTTAACTATGAAAGAAACTGCCAAATTGTCTTCCAAAGTGGCCAAATAATTTTGCATTCTCACCAGCAATGAATGAAAGCTCCTTCCTTTCTCCACATCCTCACCAGCATTTAGTGTTGTCAGGGTTTTGGATTTTAAGCCATTCTAATAGGTACATAGTGGTGTCTCATTGTTCTAATTAGCAATTAAATTTGCAATGCAATTTTGAGCATCTTTTCATAATGCTTGTTTGCCATCAGCATGTCCTCTTTGGTGAGATGTCTGTTCAATGTCTTGCCTACTTTTTTGGGGCTGTTTGTTTTCTTTTTGGGTTTTAAGGGCCCTTCGTATATTTTGGACACAAGTCCTTTATCAGGTGTGTGTTGGGCAAATATTTACTTGCAGTGGATACATTTCTCCTCATATATGGCTTATCTTTTTATTTTCTTAATGGTGTCTTTGGAGCAGAAATTTTAATTTGGAAAATTTATCTATTTATGCAAGGCATTTTGGAATTTGAGAGGTGCTGGAGGTTGCTGATGAGGAAGTGAAGAAAGGGAAGAAAGGGAATCTTAAAAGAGTGTGGCTGTGACCTACATACTCCCTTCAGAATATTGGAGAAATGCAAGGAAAGAGCTTGAGTTAGTTTGAACTGACTTTGTGTTGCTGGATTCTACTTCTTGAGCATGAGAACTCTGAGCACCTGAAGTGCATGGGCATAGCTTTTCAGTACTCTGTGACCCTGGGTACTGTGGGTATTAAATGAGTAACATATGCAAAGGGCATATGGCAGTTGGTAGGGGTGCTTTAAATGTTAGTTTTCTTCTGTACAGGAGTGTCATGGGTGTGTGTGGCTGCCCAGGAGCAGGTCCAACACAACGAAAAGCCTTCCCAAGAGGCAGTGCTGGTGTTCTTGCTCACCACCCCCCTTTCTACCCCTCTGCTCTGGGAGGGAAAGAGGGTTTACCTCCCTGCAACTTTACAAAGGCCAGCTTTGCATCCTTACTCTCGGTATCATAGCTCTCAGCTTTTACAAATTCCACTTACAAGAGAAAATTCTGGTTGAGAAGTCTGAAAGAGTTTAGACCATTTAATTGCCATTGTAACTAATTCAAAGCTCCGTATTCTACATCCGTGATCAGTGAGATAGAATTTTGATTGAAGCCCACTATCCTTCTTTGTATGATAAAAGGGTTTTCTTTTTTGCAAGTGAATAGATGAAACAAGATTGCAAGGGATAAGATTTTCTCACTCTAGAAAATATGGTCCACGTAGAACTACTGATTTGGTTCCTATCTTATCTTTTCCACTTATTGGTCAGGAATCACCCACTTTGAGCCTTACTGCTCCCTGTAAGGGAAGTCAATGACACCGACAGTTGCCACGTTGTGATAAATAAGTGAGATGAGCAAAACAGCCTCCTGACATGGTGACCGGGACAGGGATGGCACTCAGTCCCTGTTCTCACCACCCTTTCCCCAGTATTATGACAAGTGTTCCTTCTAAACCCTCTGCTGGAACCATCTCCTCTCCATCCTTTGGAAAAACTATTCCAGCTCCTGCCTCTGTAAATTTGTTTCTGTTATTCTCTCTATGTGTATCTTCCTCTCCTCTGCAGCTGTCCACCTATTTGATGGTTTCCTGACTGCTTTTCTACAGGGTTGGCTGCTTTCACCCTTCTGATCTCCTTAGCTCATTACTGCAGTGCACTGCCCTGCACTGGTCACGTGCATATGCCTTTGATCACCTAGATCGAATCCCCCCTGCATCACTTCTTTGGTTGGGTCCTTCACAGTGCGTGTCTAACTTTAGAAATTTGAACACAGTGGGAATTATTGAACAATTGATATTTTGATTACACATCATCACTATGAGTTTCTTAAAGCCCGAGGACCTTCCAGGAGTGCCTGAGTGGCTCAGTCAGTTAAGCATCTCAGATCAGGTCATGATCTCAGATCTGATCTCAGATCAGGTCATGATCTCACAGTTTGTGAGTTCAAGATCTGCAATGGGCTCTGTGCTGATGGCGTGGAGATTCCTCTGCTTGGGATTCTGTCTCTCCTCTCTGCCCCTCCCCCCCTCAAAATAAATAAATAATCTTAAAAAAAAAAAAGCCCAAGGACTTTCTTTACCTTACAATGCTTTGCTAATCTTATTTGGATTCCTTTGCAAAATTTTTGTTTCCTTTAAAATATTTTTAATTCTCTTAAAGTTTCTTAGAAAATGAAAAGGTGAAACAAATTATAATACATCACAAAAGATGCTTATGAATATTTTTAATAACCTAGGGAAATTCTTGGGTTATTGTGTTAAAAGCAGATCAGCATGTAAAATTATGCATATGGCATGATTACAACTACATATAAATGCTCACCTAAAAAACTATGAAACTGGAAATAACTAAGAAAATAAGGTGGAGGCATGAATACTGAGTTGTGTTTTTGGAATGCACAATACTATTATTTTCTTCCAATTCCATTTGTAGAAAGAATATTTTTGCCCACAAACACCGTAGTCAACTGCTCACTGTGCATGAAGAATGCCTCTGTTTCTTCCCACTAGGGGTCACTGTTGTTCTTTAGTTATTTTTTTCCATTTGGCATCCCTGTTAGGGGAGAAAGCATTCTGTCATGGTTATTATTTTTAGCAAAGTTAAGAGAAATGTTAAAATGATAGCCTTCTTTTTTAAATACAAAGAAATATTTTCCAGAGCAATTGTACTTCTTTTTCAGATTCTGTATTCCAAGGCATAACTATCAGAAACATTTCTACTTTACATTGGTGACCCAAATTTAATTTATTAGTGTGAAATATTATCACAATACCATTTATTTTGCTATTAAAACAGAATTGCACCCAATGCTTTCTATGGTGTAAGAATAATAGGGGACTAACCTTTTCTATTTTTGGCTTACCTTTTTTTTTTTTTTAAAGATTGTTTCCCGGCAGTACAGAAATAGGGCTTCTAGAAGAACTCATTACTAATGAAGTATTAAAATCAATTAATGATACATGGAATGTGCACGTATGAGGACCATTTCTAAGGTGAATGCAGCAGGTCCAACAAATTCTACAGATATACTACTATATCTTTAAAAGAACTTCTCACTGGAAAATTCAGGAGAGATATAGACTATGTTTTTTCTGTTTGAAAGAGATCAAATAATAAGAATTAGAAAAAGGAAACATAGCCCCCAATATTAATAGGATGCATGCGGAGTATAACATCATCTGAAATGCTTAAGCGACCTGAGAATCAAGGTCCTTAGCTTCCTACTGGAGTCTTACATTCATTTGACTATAAACTGGGAAGCTCTTAATTTGATATTACTTGGAAAACCTCATTCTCTCTCTCTCTCTTTTCAACCATTTGCAGCCTTGAAAAGTGGTGTCATGTTCACCTCACAAGATCATGTTTATTTTTTACAACCTGGGTCATTTGGTTCCCTGCATATTCTTCTTCCTTTAGTCCTATTGTTGGATTCACAGACATTTCCCCTGACTCAAATGGTCTCTCCATAAATCTCATACTTGATTATCCATTATCCATCACGGACCCTAAAGTCAGCAGGAGTAGAGAGATTAGGTTTTGTCCTGCATACCAGAAACACACTGACCAGTCCAATAATCTACAATATCCATGAGAACTCTGCACAATTTCTGCCTCATCTTCTGACTGAAATGAACAGCTCCATTTCCCCAACTGCTGAAAGCCCTGCAGAAGCTCTAAGCAGCAGGCAGGGCTGTGGGGAGTGGGGAACCTGCTGAGCTTTGAGGCTTTTCTTTCTCAGCTGGTGGCTTTTCTTGTAAACCCAATCTCCATCCTTGCTTTGGGAGGCCACTTTCACGATTGGGTCTCTCTAAAGTCGTGTGATTCATGACTGTCTGGACACAACTAATAAAGGATAACTGACCAACTAAGATGGGGGTGGGGGGGAAGCACTTTCCTTTTCTCCTTCAGAGGATGCGTTCAGCTTCCTGTCTATAATCCAGAACCCTCCAAAGCTGTATAGAAATACCATTTTCTTTGGGGTCTCCCCAGTTGAAGTTTCCATCATTTAGTTCAGTGTGTCCCAAACTTTTAAGTTATACACTTGGAAATACGTGCTTTTGACAGGGGAGGGAGTCTGTCATGGTGGGTTTGGAGTCAGAGAAACATTGGATTCGAGCTTTAGTTTTGCCGCTTCCAAGCTGTGTGACTTTCGAGCCCCATAAAGTCATTCAATTACTGTTGGGATCCTCTTCCTTAACATGAGGGTCGTAACAGCGATAAACGGGATGATGAGCACAAAATGGTTAGCATTCTGTCTGGTGCATGGTAAGCGCTCAACATGCAGTAGCTACTACTTCTCCTCCTGCTGCTAGTAGTAGTACTAGAAGTAGTAAAAGTTTCTGTCAGCGTGGTTGACGTGCCGCCACAGTGAAGGGGCATCGTGGCTGGAAGGGGAGGGGCGGGTTAAGGCCGTGTTCCCTGACGACAGCCGTTCACAAGGGTGACATGTGGTGGAGCGGACCGATTCACCTGGTGACCACCTGAGAGCGCGCGCTGAGCCAGGCACCGTGCTCGGTCTTAGGTTGTCACTGGTGAGCAGGCTGAAGTCCCCGTTCTCCTGAAGCTGACATTTTGGTGAGGGGAGGGGGCCGTGGGCAGGTGGTAGTCAAAAAACCTGGGGAGGGTGGGAGGTGCTATGTGGGAAATATAACAGGGTGATGGGATCAGGTGGCCGGGAATCTGGGCTTAGGGTCCTTAGATGGGGTGGTCAGGGAAGCTTCCTTGAGGAAATGGCATTAGAATTGAGATCTCATGATGGTAAGAAGCTGGCCGGGTAAAGACTGGAGGTTGGGGAGCACTATAGGCAAAGGGAGCAAAGTGCAAGTCTTTGAGAGCAGAACACTTATGTCTCAGGGACATACGGCGGGTGATGCTTGAACCAGAGTTGGGTGAAGTAGGGCCTCAGAAGCACGGTGAATAGATGTGGTTGAGGGTGATGTGGATACACCTTTGATGATAATGAAGAAAGAGAGAGGGGAAAAGAGTGTCCTGGGCGCTGCACCTCGGCTCCCTATATTCTAACAGGAGCTCATTGCCGTCCTCTGAGTGTGCCTGTCCTGCCTGGTGACGCACGGTGCCAGGGTTCTTCCAGCCACAAATGGACTCTGACCCCTCCCACACCCCCTTTCCCTTCCCTTCCCTTCACTTCACCGGCCACTTTGCAAATTCTGCTCAGGCTGGCTCATCAGTGTTCCTCGCACGTGCCCTTGGTCTACACCCTTCTCTGCCACCTCGGGTCAGACTCTCATTTCTCAGCCCAGGCAGTAGCTGTGAGCCAGTCTCCTGGGCTTCCGCTCAGCCGTTGGCTCTGTTATACACACTGCCATACATCAGCAGCAGACTCTGCCCCCACACCCCGGTCTGAGTAAGTCACGTCTCTGTCCTCCTGCCTCCTAAGGGCTCCGGCTTGTCAGATGAAGAAATGCTAAAATGTCCTGCATTTTCTATTCCTCACTCCATTTTTCAGTCATAATTTCCACTTCACATATTCACGTTCCTTTCAGTTTAACTAAATCACACACTCCTACTCCCATAATGATGCTGTAAGCTCCTTTCTCGTTCCTAAGCCTCTGCTCATGTTCTTGCAGACATGGTCTCTCAAATCTCCCTGCTGTTCAAGGCCTACTTCATCTGTCACCTTCTTCAGGAAGCTTTCCCTGACTCTCCCCCCACCCCTTTCCGCCTCTGGACTCTAGAGGCACTTTGCTTGTGTCTTTCTCATGGTGCTTATGTCCTAAATTTCTGGTAATTAGTTGTGCACATGTCACAGTGTGCCCTGTCACGGCAAACTCCTCCAGATCTGGAAGTGACATTCACTCAGACTGCTTTCCCTTTAAGCCCTTTAAGTGGCTCAGTCACTATCTAGTCCCATCCCTCCCCTCTCTTCTCCTCCCTTCCCCCTCCCTCCCCCCCCCCCCTCCCCTCCCCTCCCCTCCCCTCCCCTCCCCTCCCCTCCCCTCCCCTTCCCTTCCCTTCCCTTCCTTCCTTCTTTCCTCTCTCCCTCTTTCTTTCTCTCTTTCTATTTTCTCTTTCTTTTTTCCTTTTCTCTTTCTTTCCTTTTCCTTTTCCCAAGATAAGCTATCCTGACACAACAAGAAAAAATAAAGAGTAAATGTCAGATGAGTATTACCAAAAGGAGAAAAAAAAAAAAAAAAAGGACGTGGTCACTTCTCATAGGGGTGGCCAATGGAACAGCTTCATGAACAGGGTGAGGCAGAGATGATTCATGGAAAAAAAAATTGCATTGGCTGAGTCTTGGACTAAGTCTAACTAAGAATGCAGTGCAAAGAAAGAGCACAGGTTTTCCATTTTATTGAACTGGGGCAAAACTCCAGCTGTTATTTAATAGTTTGCTCTTATTAACTTATTAATCATGAGATGATTAAGGGGATTAAATAAAATAACATATGTAAATTAGCTAATATTAGCTAACTTTGAGTACTTAGCTCATCTAATCCTTATAATGACTCAATGAGATAATCACCCTTTCTTTCAGCCCGAGTGTGACTGAGGTAACCCATGCATGGCCTTTGCCATTGTGCTTGGTCTGTGAAAAGTGGCCAACAAATGACAGTGATTATTTTCTCATCGATATTTATTAAAAGGCAACTAGTAATTAACATGTAAATGTTGTCTCAAGGAAATTGACCAGCATTTTTCTTCCAGCATTATGGTGAAGCTATAGAATAAATGTGGAACACAAACTTGCATGCATATATGTAGGAGTAATGGCAGAGGGGTTTAAATTTCTGTTCTCATAGACTTTTTTTTTTTTTTTTTTTTTTTGGTGACAGAATGCACAAGAAAACCCACTAAATCCACCTTTTCTGTTTTGGCCAATTTCATCCTTTTTTGACAACTCAAAGAATACATGATTGGAAAAATTTATACTTAACTACTTTTGTGTTAAGAAAACTTTTGGCTATTAGAGAATTGGTTACATCAAAATGAACGAGATATTCTTTTTTGGGAGAACATATGCTAATTTTATTGGTCCCAAGGGCTAGTGCAAACTTTCCAGAGCTGAGGCACTAGATCCGATGTAACAAAACCCCACAGCTAGTCTTTGAAAAATGAGTTTTGTCACCTTATGAACTAGTGTTTTTGAACTTCTAATTATGCCAAATAAAAATAAAAGCCAACTGGTTACCACATATCAGTGTGGTTTCTTGTCACAGTTGCACTCGACCAAATATTTTGTTTATGCCTGGAGAAAAAGAAAAATGTAAACTCATTTTGCTCTAGATTTAAGTTATCTGACATTAATGTTTCTTAAAAATATGAAAATAGGCACAACTATTTCATGGCCTACTGGAATTCACATATATGTCTATGATAAAAACCCATCTTAAATGAAAGCTTGAATTTATCTCTTCGTTTCTGTTCTCCTAGGCCCCAGAGCGTTGGGTTGGACCCTTTTTTTCTTTTCTTTAAGTGAGTGATTTTGAAAATAATACATTCTGGTGTTAAGACATTCTTAGCTATTAACACCTTAGCTTGCTCAACCTTATCAGTTTTACAGCACAGGGAGCAGGAACAGAGAGGCACAGACCCACAGGCTTGCATGGAGGGAATGTGAGGATTTGGCCAACGCTGGCAAGAGGGCTCTTCTGTGGAGAGCTCTCAGTGCCTGGAGGCTGGCAGTCACTTGGCAGTATTGGAGAGAAAGGGCATCAGCAAAGGAATGGCCAGGGACTCAGGACTGACTTTGCAAGTTTCCCTGTTCTCATCATATCACCCTTGACTCAGGGCAGACCCTCACATAACTGCAGGGTGAATCAGGCTCATTTTCATCTCCTCTCACTCTTCTTTCCTCCCGTCCTCAGGATGTCCTTGTTCTGCCGCCATGATCTCATAGGGCTGGTTGCTCTATTGACAGATGATTCTTCTTCTTCTTCTTCTTCTTCTTCTTCTTCTTTCATGTTTATTTATTTATTTTTGAGAGAGACAGAGATAGAGAGAGAGAGAGACCAGGGGAGGGACAGAGAGAAAGGGAGACACAGAACCCAAAGCAGGCTCTGTGCTGTCATCACAGAGCCCAGGATGTGGGGCTCGAACTCATGAACTGTGAGATCATGACCTGAGCCAAAATTAAGAGTCAGATGCTTAACCAACTGAGCCACCCAGGCACCTCATATTTGACAGATTCTTAAGAGATCTTCCTGGCCACATGGCCCAACCTCCTTGTTTTCTGCATCTCACCAAACTAAGCCATCAGGGCCAGCTTCACGGGTGTGTAGCCTGTGCAGATGAGCAGGGTTCTGCATTTAGAAGCTCCCCACATTTGGTTTTAATGCTCTGCTGTCACCATCTTGAAATCCTTAATTTTTGAATAAGGGACTCTGCATCTCTACATTTTCATTTCACACTGGACCCCACAAATTATGTTGCTGGTCTTATAAGATGTACTGATATGCTTGTGACTTAATGAATCGTAAGACTATTTGATTTTATTTTAAATGCTATTTTTTTTTAAATGTGAGAGAGAGATTGAGAGAGAGAGAGAACGAGCATGCACTAGTGGGGAGAGGGCAAAGGGAGAGAGAGACAGACAGAGAGAGAGAATATCTTAAGCAGGCTCCACACTCAGCACAGAGCCTGATGCAGGGCTTGATCCCACAACCCTGAGATCCTGACCTAAGTAGAAATCAAGAGTCAGGCACTCAACAGGCTGAGCCACCCAGGTACCCCAAGACTATTTGATTTTAAAAGAGAGTGGAAAGGATGAGTGATGGAGATGGGCGGCATGAGTGGGGGAGTGGGGGCTTTCCTGCGGTCTTCAAAACTGCATCTACTGTGGATTTGTCCCACTTGCAGATTACACCAGTCCTGTCTTTAGAGACTCATTTATTCCTTACCTCTATTTTGAATCTCCATGTTCCCTCTCAAAGCCTATTCCTTTTTGTTCTATTCTCCCCGCAGTTGCTGACAACTAGCCATTATCTCCTCTGTGCTTAAAGGCCATTGTAGTCACCTCAACACTTTTCTAGGCTAAGAGATCCCAATTCTTTTATCCATCAGCTTGAATGCCTTGAATGCTTTTTTTTTTTTTTTTTTTTAAAGTGATGCTTCCTCAAAGAAGAACAGCTAGCTAGTTCAGGTAGCATTGTTAAAATCAGGGCACAATTAATTTCACATCTAGCTACAATATTGCCAAGGAAAGGAACAAAGACAGAGATGGCACCAGTAAAAATCGCTTTTTGGAATTAAGCTAAAATTAGCTAAACATTTTGTAATTACAAAGTAATTTAAAAATCAAGTACTTAGACTAAAACATTGATCAGGAAAAGGATGATGGGAAAGGAAAGAACAGAAAAATTTCATTGAAAACAACCTCTCTCCTGTAGACCAGAGGGACTTTTTGAGAGCAAGTAGATTGCTGCTAATAGAAATATCAAAGCCTGTCTATTATTTAGGCAAAAGCTTTGAGAACAGAAAATGTGGCCTTGCAAAGACAAGAGGACTAAGTCCTACCCAGTGAAGGATACATCTGTGCCTGTGTGTGAACAATTTCCATACGCATATCCACAAGGAGATGTAAAGAGACCTATTACATTTTATGTTCCAATTATCGTGTTCAAACACTGAATACAAACAGGCGACATGATTGGATAAGCAAAAAGAGTAAGAACAACAATGCAATAACAAAAGGAACAGGGGCTTGATTTGGTGTAATATCGTGTATTCCTCAGTAATTCGCTTCAGAGACAGTGATTTAATTTCTATAAAACGGTGGCCTGAATATATTCAAGGTAGATGCATCAGAAAGCCTTTATTACTTTTTTCCTAAAAGAATAGTCTCATTTTAATGTATTTTGGAGGTTGACAGTCCAGTGGTGACTGAGCAGAATAAATAGACCTTACTTAATATTGTCAACCAAGCCCCTTCTGGAGATGCCGACATGGGGATCCCAGAGGCAGGTGAAGTGAAGATTGTACACTCACATGGGGGCAGTCTATCACTCACCAAATCCTACGAGATCGTTCGCGGGCAGATCATCTACCTTCTCTGCGTCATAATTTTTTGGTATACAAAAAGCATTGGAAACACTGACCTACCTGAGCATTGCTGTGAGAATAAAACGGATTAATGGGTGACAAAGTTAAAGCATATTGCTTTTATACATTTAAAACAATAAGGCGAAACTTCAAGGAAGAGGTCAATCATTTTATTGGAGGATGGGCATTTACTGCGTCTGCGCTGTGGAGAAACAAACAGGAGCTGGACTAGCGTTTGCCCTTGGGGAGCTCCCAGTCCACTTGAGGAACGAAAATACCACAGATGGTGGCAAGCTTTTGTGTTTGCATTACATTTTATATAACCGAAAATTTGACTGACTGTATGTACTCAGGAAGAGCATATCGCAGATTCTGCCTGGGTTTGAATCCTAGTCTCCAGATAGGACAATTGAGGTCTAAGGGGGGTCAGATATCTCACTTCAGGATTCTTATCTGTAGTCTACGATATGAATAGCACCACATCGGGCTGTTGTAAGGATTAGCTGGAACATGGGCACACCTAAAGCTAATGGCTGGCTCACACCCTCCACAGTTAATTGTTATCACTATATGTATAGATATGTATTTCCCAAACTTATTTGACTTCACAGAGTTGTTTGTGTGTGTGTGTGTGTGGTTTTTTTATTATTTTTATTTATTATTATTATTATTTTTATTATTATTTTGGGTGAGGGGTAATCTTAGAGGACGGTTGTAGGCAATGAGTACATTAGAAATCCAGAGAAAAAAGGAGCACCTGGGACTGGGGTCTTTATGGAAAGTCTTCAGGGAGGTGAGGGGATTTGAACTGGTGCTTTAAAGAAGGTAGGGTTTCAGGGCACCTGGGTGGCTCAGTTGGTCGGGTGTCTGACTTTGGCTCAGGTCATGATCTCACAGTTCGTGGGTTCGAGTCCCGCGTCGGGCTCTGTGCTGAGAGCTCGGACGGAGCCTGGAGCCTGCTTTGGATTCTGTCTTTTCTCTCTCTCTCTCTCTCTCTCTCTCTCTCAAAAATAAAAATAAACATTAAAAAAAAAAAAAGAACATAGGGTTTGGCCAGGCGAAGAAATGCAGAAGCCACAGTTAGGGATATAGGAAGGGTAACGCCCCAGTTTGACATAAGGAATGTGGGAAATAAAGCTGGAAAGATAGGAGCAGAATGTGACTGAATTCCTGGACCAGCCACTTAGATTTTAAATCATGGGTAGATGGAAGCCATTAGTGAGATTTTTAGGAAGAATGACATAGGGGCACCTGGGTGGCTCAGTTGGTTAAGCAGAAGTCTGACTTCAGTTCAGGTCATGATCTCACAGTTTGTGAGTTTGAGCCCTGCGTTAGGCTTTGTGTTGACAGCTCAGAGCCTGAGCCTGCTTCAGGTTCTGTGTCTCCATCTCTCTCTGCCCCTCCCCCGCTTGCACTGTCTCTCTCTCTCTCTCAAAAAGAAATAAACATTAAAAAAAGAAAGAAAGAAAGAATGACGTAGTGCTTCTATCTGTAGTAAAAGGATGTTAAAAGGTATTGAAAGTACCCAGAGGTAGGACACTGGCTGGGAAGTTATTGAAGAGATTCAGGGCCCAGACTGTATCAGTGGGATGGAAATACAAACCAGGAGAGATGTGAGGGATTAGAAGAAAAAAGGAAGACTAATTAGCGGTTGACTGTGGGATGTGATGGGAGGGGCAATAATGACTCTCAGGTTTCACACTGTGGTAATTTGAAGAATCATGTCCCTTAACAGGGTTTTATTCTTTCGGTGAATCACTTAAATGCTTTCTGAGCACTTACTATGTTTAGGACACCGTTTAGGTACTGAGATTGTTTGTGTTTGTTTGTTTGTTTGTTTGTTTGTTTAAAAGAGTGAAACGGTCTCTGTCCTCAGAGCCTTCATAGACTTGTTCTGTTTGCAGCATCTGTAATTGTGTGCATTGAGTGTTATAATGAAGGCATAAAAAAATAGGAGAGGACAAAGTGGGAAGAATTGATGGAAGAGGTCGTGCTTGGTTGGGGATTCAACAGAGGACAGGAGAGCACCACTTAAGAAATAAAGAAGGCAAGAAAGAAAAGCTGGCAGAGGCTGGGGAGGGCATGAATTTTATTTTAGATTATTTTATTTGGACTGAGTACAAAGTGATAATGGGACACCAGAGTGGAAGTGACTAGCAGGTACCTGGAAAGAAGGAGCTAGAGAGAATCTTATTTATAACAAATCTGCCAAATGTTTAGTTGGCCAAACCTCGAACACTTCTTGTGACAGAGCTCTCCACGCCTCACAATGCAGCTCATGGTATTTTCCAAGAATTCCAGTGCCAGAGTTTATGAGTTGCAGGCTATTAGAGGTGTTCAAATGAGGGATCACTTGATTAAAGGGCTGTTGCTTAAAGGAAGATTCTTGAGTCCCGCCCAAGATGGATCTGAGAGGAGAGCTGGCAGCTAGGACATGGGCAGGCAGGGAGCCCAACTCCAATTGTTACACATTTTTCCAACTCTGCATTGAGTTAGAGTCTTCATTATTTTCACTTCATTGCTTCATTACTTTCAAAGAGTCTTGTTACTTTCATTTATGGGTCTGGTTTAACCTGACACGGAATAAATCTACTCTTTCCGCCACATGACAAATTTCACATCCCGTCAAGGTCTTTCCTTTTGAAAAAGAATCTTTCCCTGGTTCCTTATGCATCGTGAGACACCACTGTAGACTTCCATCATCCTGATCCATTCAGTCAGGCATTGGTCAGAGCTTATGTGTAAACATTTTACTGGGGAGTATGATGTAGGGAGAAGTGGAGGATGGGGGAGCCACACAGGGAAGGAGGAAGAGTCAATAAAAGATGCATTTTCAGGCTGACCATCCCATGGCAGGGCCCAAGAAGGCATATGAAATGTGTCTCAAGACTGTCTGTCTAAGGGAAGCATTTGCCCGTTGGCACCCATCCCCTACTGGTCAGAAGTTTGTCCAGTGGGGCGTTAACTCTCCCTTATTTTCGGTTGCACTTGCCTGAGCGGAGCACTACCCTCTACCCCCCAGCCCACCCCCTTCTCAGGAGGCAAGCCCTGAGGAGGAAGTGAAAGGCGGGAGGCTGGATCTGAGGCAAGTGCTAACAGGTACGCCAGTGGAAAGTCGATCTGGTCCTGTGGCAGTAGCTGGAATTATGGACAGTTAAGTCTAAGAGAACCAGAAATGGGGCATGAAAGTCATCTGAGGCATCTGCTACCCACTAGCCTCTTCTACTAGGCTCTGGATGTGCTCCAGCCTCTCCACATACCTTTTAAGAATTAAATAAGCCTTCCAAATATAGTCTGGAGAAGATTTTAGGAAAGAGAGGAAGTGAAGAGTGAGGTTTTAGAAAAATTATTTAAGGCGAACATATTATAAATACTTGACATATACACTGCCCTTGATTCTAAAAATACACATTGCTGCTGGTGACATTCAGCAACAAATACCTGGGGTTTGGTAGGCGCTGTGCTAGGTGCTGGAGGGTGGGGAACATCCTGATGAATAAGAGTTTTGACTTTAAGGAGGGTGCAGCCTAGTTGGAGAGCCTGAAGAAGTAGCCAAGTAATTATAATAAGGTGGTATGGGCTACAACGGATGGTGAAATGGTCCAGAGAAGAGCGTAATTAAGTGTCCATCAGGTGAAGGATCAGAGAAGGCTTCAGAGGATTTTGAGATGGTCTGGTTCCTCGTCACGTGTGCCAAAATGGTTCTGCATCCAGACTGAGGCACAGCCTGAACTGCTGGAAAAATTGAACAGTCCTAGGATTCCTGGTTTCAAGTCAACTTGAAACCACTAGACTCTCCTTATGTCAGAGACTACATTTTTTCAATGCACTTCATTTTAAACAAACATTCCTACCTTAAAAATTGCAGGCTTTTACTTATGTGTGCACAAGTACCCCCCAGTTTTTGAAAGTTTGCATTATGCCACTTCACTTTTATGAAAGACCTACATTAACACCTGTTTTTGCTAACTGAAAGAACTTGGAAGAGGATTTTTGCTCTTACAAAAAAAAAAAAAGGCAAAATGTAAAAATAGCATCCAGCGTTTGCTTTGCAGCAAGCCATTATAGAGGCACAGCCTAGCTCTTTCCCAGGGAATTACACTCAGCTTCTCAGCATCAAGCCACCATAGCTTTGAACTTGTCTGTGAGCATCTGTGCTTTTCTTGATTTATTTTGTCCCTCTGTTATGTATCAGAAAATGTGTCCTAAAGTATCAGAAAAGCCTAAAAGGTATTATTTTTTAGGTCTGGGTCCCCTAAAATTTTTTCCGTATAAATTAATGGTAATTAATATGGTACTTAAACCATATTGGCTTATGAAACTCTCTTAGGAATGCTATAAAACTCTCTTAGGAATCATATCTTTCTCATATGAATCACTGTTTTATATTTTCTAGTGTACTACAGGAGACTTTGACTATAAAAGGTTAAATTGAAGATGAAGTAGGGTACTTTTTCCTCTTCTCCCCTTGGCAAGATCACCGCAGAGCCTTTGTAAACAAAAACCAGAATGGGGTGGATTCGGCTAAAAAAAAGTATACTTTTTTTTTTCACATGGTGATTTGAAGAATGGCTCAGGAAAATAAGGAGCAGGTGACTGCCACAGCCTGGAGAACAGAGGCCTGGGCTAAGGACAGAGGGCACCTCCTAATCACAGCGCTTGTGGCTTGCCACGTGGTCCCACACATCACGTTAGCCTTTGGACAGAGGATGGCTGAACCTCCTGTCTTTTGCCCCCTAGTCTCTGGCCCCCAAACTAACATATGGGAAGGATTTAGAGGCCAGGGAAAAGCCCAGAAATCAATGTGCAGAGAAATTACGTTGCTCACAGCTGGAATTCATGAAGTTTCATATTAAATGGAGGATTGATAGCAAGAAATCTAAAACACCCTTTCCCAAAAGACAGACAAACTAATAGCTTGAGGACAAAAAAGTCTTCTCAAGATTTTTTGGCTCCTCTTAAATGTAACTGTAATGCTTATGTTTATTTTTATAAGAGATGGCCATGGCTATATTTGTCATAAATTTGGAATTATTGACTTCAAGGATGAATATGATGGGATGCATTAGCCAAGTGCCAAAAGTGAATCTAACATTGGGACCACATGCCCATTTGGCTTTGGAGCCTTTTTTCTTGAGGTGGGTTAATATTAAGTAAAAATAATTATTTATGAATATTTTTACCTAAATTATCTTAATTAATCCTCCCCTCTACCTGCCGAGAAATAAATGTTTTATAATACCCCCACCTCTGCCGAAGATGAGATTGATGCTCTGGGGGGTTAATTTGCCCAAGATCATGTGGTAGCAGATAAGAACTTAAACCCAGGTCTTCTGCTGTCAGCAACCATGGGGTGTATCCACTGCATTAGTTCCTAAAGCTGGATGAGTTTCCACATTAGCCCTGGAGCTTTTGAAATGTACTGATTCCTAGAGTGGGCTCCAGAATCTATATGCTTAAAAATCTCTGAAGTGATTCTGGGGTGTCTCCGTGGCTCAGTCGGTTAAGCGTCCGACTTTGGCTCAGGTCATGATCTCGCGGTCTGTGAGTTCCAGCCCTGCGTCGTGCTCTGTGCTGATGGCTCAGAGCCTGATGTCTGCTTCGGATTCTGTGTGTGCATCCCTCTCCCTCTCTCTCTCTCTCTCTCTCTCTCTGCCCCTCCCCTGCTCATGTTCTGTCTCTCTCTCAAAAATAAATAAACTTAAAATTTTTTTTAAAAAAGTCTCTGAAGTGATTCTGAGGATCAATCTGGTTTGGGACCCACTGTATAAAGATAAATGAAACGTCATTCTCACCAATCAGCACAGAGTCATCTTAACTCTGGGGATGTAGGTGAGTGGTATTTTGAAGGTCAGCAGAAGCACAGCTGGGAAGCATTAGGATCAACCCAACCATGCAGCCAGTTCAGCCTGATCACTAGCAAGCATATGATGAGGGGAAGCTAGATCATAACGACATAAAGTGACGTTTCTCAACCCTTCCCCAGGCAATGATATACTTGTAAAAGTGCTGGACACACCAGGGGGTTGCCAATATCAAATATGCAGAGCCACAGGGTGGGAAAACTTGGATAAAGCCAAAATTGGAGGAGTGGATAGATTATCATCAATATATGATATGCTTACTCTTTCAGCTTCTGGAAAGAGTTGAGAATTACAATGGACATGGAAAAGCCATGAGAGTAGCCAAGTTAATTCTTAGGGACCTTGGGCAACAACTTATCTTCTTTGAGCCTCAATTTCCCCAAACACAAGTGGAAGGTAATGATACTCTCATCATACTGAGAAGCTTGAATGAAATAGCATGTATAAAGTGATTAGTTCAGTGCCTGTAAATAGTAAGCATCATATAAATTGCATTGCTATTTCTGTCTCTTGCATCCAAGAGATTTTAAAATTTAGTCAGTAAAGGATGTAGATGCTTTAATGATGTCTTAAGCAAACGGGTTTTCAAATGCAGAAAAGTACATAATACATGAGGTCCTCTCTGAATCGAGTCCTACTTCCAGCTTCTAGCTTGTGGACAAGGGGCAAGCATTTGAAACAACAGAAACTACCCATAGGGGGAGCAAGAGGAAAGTGCCCCCAGGAATTTGGAAACCAGGGAATAAAAGTGCCCTCTATAGCTAGCAGGCTAGGACAGAGACATGAAAATCACTTTTGAGGATGGCTTTAAATGGAGTTAGCAGGACTGTAACCTGATTACCTATATTAACATATCTAATGAGAGAACTTATCATTTAGAACTGCAGTTGGCCAGCCCTTGAAGAACAGAAAATGGAAAGTCAGAAAGGCAAATGTTGGCAAGTGCCCTCCTAGAACTACCCAAGGGAGAAGGAGGCTTAGCTCTGGGACTTTGAAGATTACTTTCCCATTGGCAAGACCAGGTACATGGTGGGATGTTTATCTCAGGCTTTCTCAGCCCATGTCACTACGTAGCTGAAGCATGTAACCACTTTATTTTGTATGAATTCTATACATCTCTTGACATAATATGATTACAGGTAGCTTCCCCTATACTTTGCTATAGGGAAAAAGTATACACCAGTCTGAGGATGCTAATAACCCTTTTGCGCTTACATTTATTATTGCAATATAAATTGGTTTTCTGGTTTATACCTCAGTCTCTTGTGAACTTAGAAAGCCTGAGTCAGCCTCGCTGAATCTGACGGTCCCTAGGACCTGAGTTTTGGAACTTGCAAGGTTCACGCCAGGACCTTGGGTGATGATGAGCTGAGCAAGACAGCAAGACATCTGACAGTGTCCCTTGCCAGCAACCCTGCTGGTCTCCCTGACGACCTGTGACTTTGCCGCATACCCGCTACTCACCACAGGGAAAGAGAAACTCCTGGAATAGCAGTCGCACATTATGTTTCCAACGAATGGGCAGAGTTTTGCCCCGATTGACTCGTGGATCAGCTTTAGGCAAAACTGATTTCAGAGAAGATAAGCAGTCCTCTCCCTTCACTGACCAGGAGTCTCTGGACTTTCTGAGAAAATTTCAAAATACCCCAAATTCTGCTAACACCACTTTTCCTCGTGATTGAATAGTTCCCAGTTGTCTGTCCATTGCTTTGCTGTGCCGCCTCTCCTGAGCTCTGGTGTAATCCTGTGCCACATATCAACCCTGGGGGCATAGACACGCGAACACCTGGCATCATTTGTCTGAGGACACCTAGAGTTCCATTTATGCCTTGGTGGTGGTGGGGCTGGTGTTTTGTGTTGCTTTGTAGAGTAACTACTACTGCTTGCTGATTGGCCCCTGGGCCTCCAGTCTTGCCTCCCTTTTAGTCTCCTCAGGTAACCATAGTGGTCTTTTGGTCTTCTAAAGCACATATCTAAACATGTCACACTCAACCTTGAAATCCTTCAGTGGCTGCCTATTACCCCCAGTTCAAGTTCTGACTCTGTCATGTTTTAATAAGCCCTGTGGGCTCTGTCCTTTGTTAACTGCTCCTATCCTCTTTTTCCACATTCATTCCTCTCATCCTAATGAGATCCACTGATCTACTTTATTGAAAATATTCCATGTATCCACTAGCCTCTTGTGCCAGACGCTACTCTAGGTGCTTGGAATTCATGGGTGAATGAAACAGGAGAAGATCTATTTACCTCATTGGATGCTAGTGGCCTAATTACTTGTCCTGTCTCTCCTAAACCACAAGCTCCCTGAAGACAGGGCACACACATTGTTCACCACTGTATCTCCAAAGCCTACAAGAATGCTTCTGCATGTACCTACCACTCAGTAAGAAAGGTGAGCAGCTCTTAGAGAAAGAACGGCAAACTTCTGCAAAGGAAACATTTTCTGTAAATATTTTAGAATTTTTTATCCACATGGCCTCTGTCATAGCTGTTCAGTTCTGCTTGTTGTAACCCAAGTAGCCAGAAACAACGTAAGTGAATGGGTGGGACAAGAACTCTAAAGTCTCTTCCAAGTCTATAATTCTTTAAATATTTTATCTGTTTTGTTTATCGCTATGCTTTCAGCATCTAGAACCATATGGGACATAGCAGATGTGTAATATATACTTGTTGAATGGAGAAATTAAGGTGGATTTGAGGCTGGCTCTGGGTTTAAATCTGAGCCTCTCTGGCTTCAAAATCCATGGTATTTGTATGGCATATCCTGCTATTGTTTAACTGAATATAGACATAAGGACCAGAATTCCCCAAACACTGGGAACCACAATTCTGGTCGATTAGTCTAAAGTCATTACACTTTTTCCAATCTTGAAATGTCTTGCCCAATCAGATCCATGTCCAAATTCATCTGTTAGCCCTAAACAATGATGAATCCCTCTTAATAGCATCTGAGGAATTAAGTAGTGGGAGGGGAATAGTACCAGCTGGTAAACCACTAACACATACAGGTAAGCGCAAGGGGGGATTTACCTGTAAGACAGAAAGGTGGTGTAGAGAGGAGTGAAATTAACTTTACAGTAAGTTGAAGGGTCAGAGAAGCCTTCAGAAATGTGGTAAGGCCATGGGGCACCTGGGTGGCTCAGTCGGTTAAGCGTCCGACTTTGGCTTAGGTCATGATCTCACGGCTTTTGAGTTTGAGCCCCGCACTGGGCTCTGTGCTGACAGCTCAGAGCCTGGAGCCTGCTTCGGATTCTGTGTCTCCCTCTCTCTCTCTGCCCCTTCCCCTGCTCATGCTCTGTCTCTTTCTGTCTCTCAAAAATAAACAAACTGTAAAAAAAAATTTTTTTTTAAAGAAATGTGGTAAAGCTTGAAAAGGATCCTGAGGTGCTACATATTCCTCCCTATGTGTCCAAAACGAGGAGTCTGAGCACATAAGGGATGCTCTAGACTGTTATAACTTGCATTGTGGGCAGAAGGAAGCAAAGCCAGAATTCCTAGTTCCCAGTCATCCATGAAACCACTTGATAGTCCTTTGGTTAGAATCTATATGTCAATGCATTCATTTTAAACCTTTTTATTTTTATTTTTATTTTATTTTGAGAGAGAAAGAGAGTGTGTGAGCTGGAAAAGTGCAGAGAGAAGGGGAGAGAGAGAGAATCCCAAAGCCAGGCCCAAACTCACAAACCTTGAGATCATGATCTGAGCTGAAATCAAGAGTTGGATGCTCAACCAACCGAGCCACCCAGGCACCCCTCAATGCATTCATTTTAAACAGATATTCCTAGCTTAACCAACACAGCCTTTTATTTATATGTGTATTTGAGTAGTTTTGATCATGGTTCTCTCCCTTAGGAATCATATTTAATAAAAAGAAATAAATGATTTTTTCATGTTGTTCTAGAATGCTAAAAGAGACCTTGTTTGTAAAAGGTTAAATGGAAGATGAAATAGAGTAAACCAACTGGGCTTTTGCCTTGTGAACTCTGTGGAAGCGTTGAGTCAGCTGCTTGAATTGCTAAGTGGAACCCGCAGAATTGGTTGTTCTGCAGCCTGAATTCGTTCCCAGTGTCTCTGGTTCCATATTGGTTTATGACCAATGACTAATGCTTCACCCATGAGTCATTAAACCCATTCTGCATTTTCCTGGTTCTCTAATCTTCTTGGAATTCATCCTTGTGTCCAACGGTCCAGTGCTCTAGCTTGGTATTCGGATGACTGAGTGAACAGAAATGGTAATAAAAATGTATATGGGATATAACAGTTCAAAATGTAATTCCCTCAACAGGAGGCTTCTGAGCAAATCAAATTCCTCCCAAACTATGTCAAATGCTTTGAAATATTTGGAGCTTTCAGTTTCCTTTGCACCTTCCTGAGAGGTCAACAAATACAGCAAGAATATTTGGTAGCTCTGCACAATCTTTGCCATGCAATTCAGACTTCAGAGGGTAGCTCTACCTTCTAATGCTCTTGATTAATGGTGCTAATGGAAGAAGGCAGAAGCATGGATAATCTAATATAGGTAGCAGTTGATGAATATGCATGTGTTTGATGTTCTAGAAAACGACTTTAAAGAAAACAATAAAGTGCTATTGGAGGCTAAACTTAGGATGAGAAGAAAATATGTCCAACTTCTTGACTACTGCTCAATTCCCTGAAATCTGTACCATTTTAAGATCAGCTATTTTCACAGAAAGAGCCAGGAGTGGCCCAATAACTATGGAAGAATGTGGCCGACTAAGTGGAAGGTAGGTGACTTGGGGTGGGGAAGGAAGAAGGAATAAATATGGCAAGGGAATAGAATATCTTATTCATAGGAATAGGATAGGTGCTGGGGAGGAGATAAATAGATTTAGCTGCTAATACTAGCTGGCATTTAGCTTTACCATCCAAACATAAGGTTCAAAGGGGATAGCCTAGGTAAGAAGTCCACCTGAAGCTGAAGTAACTGATGAGTATCCTACAGGCTGGCAGTGATGGAGAATCCAAACAGATTTGATTCTCAGGCATCCAGGCAGGAGATGTGCAATCATTCTGTTCTGGAGGGATGGTAGAGACGGGGCTAGCTCCCCATGGTTAATGGGGAGACTGAATGGGATAGAGTAGGGTTATCAGGTTAGGGGGATATTAAGTCATATAAGAGATTTCCAACTGGTCACAAATAGAAGCCCTTGATGCTCATGTTGAAAACCTGAGTGTAAAGACAGGAGAATCATAGAACCAAATATATGAAAGCAATGGTCCATGGGTCTAGATGTGAAAGGTGTTCTGGTGTATGCTTGACACAGAAAATGTGACTCAGATGACTTAAAATTTTTTTTTAAGTTTATTTATTTTGAGAGAGAGAGAGTAAAAGAGAGAGAGAGAGAGAGAGAGCACATCAATGTGAGGTGGGGGAGGACTGGAGAGACAGGGAGAGAGAAAATCCCAAGCAGGCTCTGTGCTGTCAGAAGGGAGCCCAACAGTGGGCTCAGTCTAACCAACTGTGAAATCATGACCTTAGCCGAAACCAAGAGTCAGATGCTTAACCGACTGATCCCCACCTGGGTGCCCTGGCTCAGCTGACTTTTATGTATTCTCCTAGGGGAGATATCTGGGGTCCCCAGCCACAATGAAAGGGCAGGGGTTATGGACAGACAAGGCATTAATTGTCACCAACAAAAATCTGTCTTAAGGTTGCAGGGCGCTATCTAGCACATCCAGGTACAGCTCCATATGTTGAAGTGCTAGGTGCCCTGGGTGGATTTTTTCTGGTTGGACTGGAGCCATCATGGATTGTGGTCAGCTGGACACCATTTTGATCTCATCTTTTCTCTTCAGTATAAGGTGTGGGTGGGTAGACATGGCACCAGAGGGAATGTCAGCAATGGAGGAACTAGCCAGAGAGGAATGATTGGAAAGATGCATGCGTAGGCAAATTTTATCTATTTCTGTTCAGACAAGAGATGTACTATAGAAAGTATTCTGCAATGGAAAAGTGGTTGCATTACTGAATAGTCGCATACTGTAGACTTCCTAAAAAATGTACCACTAGAAAATTTAGCTTTCAACATTTGTTGACATAACATGTAAAACAATATTTAAGCTGCACTGTGCTTCTCGCTGGAATCTCGTGCCACTCTTTATGTTTACTTAATGAGGCTTCATCCTCAAATATTTTCTTCCTCTCTTTTAAGTAGAGAATAAAATGATGGAGTTTTATCTGTCATCACTCCATTTCCAAGAGGGTTGCCATGGAGAGCCTTGGTTAAGAGAAATTCTGTAGCTTTGGGGCCACAAGGTCTAAGAATTAATTGGTGAAATCCATTTCAAACAGATGCCAATGTTAATTCAAGAGAATTTAACCACCTTTTACTGACATTCACCATTGAGAGAAATTAGCCTCAGGGCAGAAAGGTAAGGTGGTCTAAGGATATAGAGGCATTAAAACAATAGAGTATGTCTTTTGAGAGTGGATGTGACTGAATGATTACAGTCAGGAGACTGTGAGGTTATGGTTAAGATTTTGTGAGTTAAGGGATGATGTGTTTCTTGTAGGATTTCAAAAAGTCAGCTCACTTCTGTTGAGTTGTGCTCGATGATGATCTGGAATGTTAAGACTATATAAACTGCAAGGTGGGCACAGTTGACACATGATGAAATCATAGATTCACTGCTTACCCAGAGTTATTTCTGTGCTTTCTCACGATAACACTGCACTAGCACCTGCCGTCAAAAATATAGTTTCACAAGGGCCCAAGCAAATCAGTCTTGTGTATTGATCATTCAGATTGCTAATTGCTGTAGCTTAGAATTTGATTTAGTAGTGGAGAAAAAAAGACCTTCGTTTGTTTTATCCTTGCTGTATACGTTTTTGCAAGAAGATGCTTGTTTTTTTTTTTTTTACATTAGCTATTCATTTTTAAAATGCAAAATCAGTAGTAAAAAACTTGTAAGAATGCTATGATTTGTTGGCCTCAAAGCTGAGGTTGCCTTCAGGCTGCATTAACTTATGTATCTTCTTTTACTTAATTCCTCTGTTTTATTTTATCAGCTGTCTCTGTGCAAGAAAGAAGCCTACTTTTTCAAACAAGATTACTTTTTTTGATATTTAGCAACCTTTCTTATTTTCTGCGGAGCACATTTTCATAGGAGTAGAAAGATACATTTTTCTTAAAAATCATCAAGTGTGTCTCCGGTTTCACAAATGCAAAGGAAGTGTGCAAAAGTAGGGACAGGAAACCAATCTCCTGCCGCAAATTGTGATGACATCTTTTCATTGTTGGCTAATCTTTTACTAGCATAAATCTGAAAGTGATTTCATGGGTAGAGAAGATGAATTTTCCTTGGCAATTTATAGGATCAGGCTTTGTTGGATGCCCTCTGGGACAAGGGACAACAGTTTAGTTGCAGTGATTTGCTCTCAGGAGCAGAGGCAACTCAGTGGCTGATGTATTCACATGAACCCAGAACTGCAGTAGGGAAAGAGGAGATTTGCTAGGAGAAGCCAAGCTTGAATTTGTAAGAGCTAAGGAGTTTTAAATGCAACTCTGTGTGGCCAGACTTGTGATATTCTGAAACAAAAGTTTTTTGTTTTTGTTTTTGTTTTTTTTTTTTTTTTTTTGGACTCTAGGAAGAAACCTACAATATGAGGGCAAACAGTGGCCATAGATTAAGAACATCATTTCCTTCGCAAGATAACCTTATCCACAATTTGGTTCCATAGTAATGTCTTTAGAGTTCAAAGTTTACATGTGCTGCTGCTGTCAGGAGATGTTTATTGATACACACACACTCACACATGTTTCTCATTGTACTCAGATTATTGGGTATAATTTAAGACTATATTATCTAACGTCATGACCACTAGCCACATGTGGCTATGAGCACTTGAAATGTGGCTAGTTGGAATTGAGCTGTGATGTGAGTATAAAATACACACTGGGTTTCAAGCACCATATTAAAAAGAGAATGGAAATACCTTAATAATTTCCTATATGGATTATCAACTAAATGTTGAAATAGTAATTTTTTAGATATATTGGGTTAAGTAAATATATTACTAAAATTAATTTCACCGGCTTAGTTTTCCTTCTTTGATGTGGCTACTAGAAATTCCCCTATGTGGCTGGCTGTGTATTACTATTGGACAGTGCTGGTCTAAGAACATATGTCATGACAAATGAGCCTCTGGCATTCCACAGTGATCTGTGAAAAGTTACTGGATCTCCAGTCACCAGCTCCTGACATTCAGGGATTTTATCCCTGGTGTCTCCCCTGGAGCTCATCAGTAGCGTCTGGTTTCATTTGAGTCATGACTGTAGGCTGTATCCCTTCTCTCGCCCTCTTACTCCACATTTGATCTGCACCTGTTAGCTGTAGCTGCTGCTCCTGTTTGCTTCGAGACATGACTGGCTGCTGACCCACTGTCTCACTGCTGAGCAGGGAGGAGAGAGAGCCTCCTTTCTGACTATTGCAATCTTCTTTATCTAGATATTTACCGTCTTAAGGAATCAAATGGTTTCACTCTTTCTTACAGTTCCCCTCATGATGGGAGTTGCTCACTAACCTTACTCTTTACGTGTGAGTATTTTTGGTAGCGTCTTAGTGTAAGTTCCCTTGGGGCTAAACTTGGAAGAGGATACAAACATCATCACACAGTGGACTGCACCCAGAGTGGTTCCTCTTCTTCTTCCCTTGACTCGCCATGTGAATTTCTTCCCAATTCCACGTGTTACCCTGATTTCGAGGCCCAGCCACAGTTAGTTTTCCAGGGTTTAGTCACGGCCCCTTCTCCAGGACAGGGTCGTGTCCTGACTTTCTGGAATGTGAAGAGGATACCCAGCTTGGACAATTAGTATGTGTGGTGTTTTCAGTAACTGACAATGGATGCTAGTTGTCAAATATGGATTAAAGTATAGGATCAGCTTTATATAAGGAAAGTTGAGTTAGAGAAAGGTGGCTGCCAGGCCACTCCTACTCCAGCTGAAACTTGCCTGTGAGCCCTGAGCAGAGAAGCTAGAGAATATTATATCTCTTGGTGGAGGAAACGTACCATTTGGGACAGGAGGCAGAGGGGCAGAAAGCACCCAGGAGGAGGGCAGATAAGCCAAGAGAGCAATACAGGACGAGACTTGGCTTGTGCCATTTTCGATGTTGTGATCTTACCCTTGGCAAACAAGGTCCTGTGGATTTTTGGTGCTTCTTGCTTCACCCATCAGATAAATTACCCTTTCCCCCACAGGAAGGAGTGAGTGAGGGGATGGAGAGAGGGAACCCAAGTGTTTGTTCTGTACCCTCCTTTTTTGGAAGTAAAACAGAAGTGTGGCATGTGAGGGAGAGGAAGTGAGCAATCCCCATATTGTATAATGCAGTGTATAAGTTAAATCATAATATCATAGACTATCAAAGCTGACGGGACCTGAAATACTGTCTGGTCAGACACTGTCGCTACAGATGAGGAAAGAGCTTTATCAAAGCAAAGTAACAGAGACTAGAGGAAGCTGCCCTATAGTGTTTCCTGCATATTAACACCTTTGGAAATAAGCAGACCCCCGCCCCCCACCCCCCAACAGCCTTCCAGTTTGGTATAACTTGTGCCATAGTACCAAGGTTGCATCTGTGTTTTTGACTTTCAATATTTGCAAGATTTAAAATACAGTTAACAGTGAGATTGAAAATCTGGCATAGGAAAGAATTTACACTTTGGTCTGCCACATTTGGTGTGGATTTACATGCAACGGCAGAACAAATCCAACTGAGAGATTTAATATTTTCATTTCACTGCCCTACATTTGCATAGACCTTGAGTAATAGATCCCCAAGAGGAAGGATGCCTGGGACTCAGACAGCACTGTTCATATATAGAGAAAATTCTGCCCACTGAAAATTTTAGCCAGATTCTGTGTGTTGAACAAGATACCTGCTGAGATCAATATAAAAAATCACTAATCTGAAGGCCAGTTCTCGTTAGTGAAAAGTTTACGGAATTAAAAATGCATATATCTCCAAACACGGGTTATGCAACTTTAAAGGTGGAGTACACAAAGAGGAGCAAGCTGAATGGTCAGTGGCACATCCTCCTGGACTCTTGCATAGGATTGTCCATGACAACAGTTGTCACACTGAATTGTAATCATTTGTTTACATGCTCTTTTACTCACTGAACACATCTGGAATATCTGCCAGATGTCAGACACCAGGATGAGCCCTGGGGAGAAGAAATGATTTACATTTTATCCATTGGCCTATATAAATAATTTTGGTCAAGCTGCTGGAAATCTTTGGGTGCCCTCAGTTTTCTTTCACCATAAAACAGAGAGTGAGGATTAGGTCTTTAATATCCCTTCCAGTCCTGAGATATATGTGAAATCTATGTTTTTGAGGTTTTGCAGGAAGCTCGAAAAGTTTATGCTATCATACAGCTTGAGCCCCTTCTCCCCCTACCCCAAATCACACTGTGTTAAGCAAAGAGAGAAGTGTATTTCTCTGTGGTGGGAAGGAAGTAGGGGATAAGCGGTGGGGGTTTCAATGGCAGTTCGACAAGGCTTCCAGGGGTGGGGGCTCAGTCAGCCCTCCTCACCAGCTGCTAGCCGTCCTCAGCACAGAGGGTCTAGCTCAGAGGGCTGCTGGAGTAGCTCAGAGGGCGGCTACGTCTAGTTGCAGGGAAGGCTGGAGCATGTGATCTTTTAGCAGGGGATATTGCTGCTAAAAAATCTGGGCTCTAAGGGTAAGGAAGAAGGGTTAGTGGATGGTGCAATCACCAACTATTGTTTGTAAGAGAAAAATTGCACTGGACCAGGTAAATTGGCAGGGAAGACTTTATCCTAGACTATTTCAGTATTGCCACAGGGAAAAGAGAATGAGCTCAACTTTGCTGAAACAAAAGGCAAGAGGGTAGGGCGGGCTAATGAAAAGTACTGAAGGATGTTAGGGGAGAGGCTGGTCAAGGTCATTGGGCCATCTGCGCTTGTGAATTGTCACTTACAGAAATTAGGTTCCTCCCCTTCCAAGACCAGGATATCGAGGTGCTATCTTTCTTAAAGATACCATTTCAAAGGGATGACTCCCAGGCTGTTGACAAAGACGCTCCTAGGTTGTGGAAGATTTATATTTCAAAAAGTCAGAAAAAGCATTTACAAGTACAGTTTTTCTAAAGCAATGCTCTAAGAAAAGGGGTTCAGGGGCCTCTAGTCAGGAAGAGACCTGTCTAAAGTTTCGCCAAGCTAAGTGGAATCTTAAGGCCATCTTGGTCCTGTCTGTGCCATGGAATTTATTCCTTTTTGCTGCAATTCTGTTTATAATACTAATATCCACGAAACGTTTTCTTCACAGGTAAGATAAACTTCAGCCCAAATGACTTTCTGAAGTGCCCCAAGTGTGGAATCTGAGTAGATGAGCTGGTACACCATGTAAGGGTAGGGGAGAGCTAAAAATGAAGTTCACTGTAGCCTAATGATGACAGGCTGTGATGCTGTGAACAGTCCGTGGGACTTGGTGACTCCAGAGTCAGGTGATAGAAAGTTTCAGGTTCCGAGAATGATTATAAGTCACTCGCATTACACGTGAAAAACCTCATCACTGGCTATGCCTAAGCGTAAGCTGCCATGCGCTCCTGCTTCTGGTTATTCTCCATTGAAGGTGGAGCAAATTCAAGTTGCTGCATAATTTCCGTCTGTTTTCTTTCTTCCCAAAGGTGACAAGCTCTAATTTTATTTCATTCTTTGTAAACTTGAAAATGAAAGGTCCTGCATGGGCTGTGTGGGAGAGGCAATGTGTGCCTTTGCATTCAAGGTGAGCAACACATAAATGTTTTCTTAATGTGCTTCAGCTGCGTTTGGAGGCATAAAGAAGGAATAGACCTGGCAGGTTAGCGAGCCCATCTCCCTTCCTTTGCATTGATTGAAACCGCCTTACTTGAGCATGCCTTTTGGAATTTTGAGCAAACTAATTTTCTATGTCCCCAGGAGCTGATACTTGTCACATTTCCATTTCAGAACGTTTTTTTTTTTTTTCCTAACATGGCAGAGCTCCTTGTCAAGACATTTCCCTGCATCAGTTCCATCTCATTTTTTCTTGGCTAGCCAGGTCAATCCTTGAGATCAGACCCCATCATACTGCTGATGTGCATGAGAACAAAACCCAAAGAATAACGGTGTTACATTAGGATTTTACTCTATGCAGTTACATTTCAAGAGATGTGATTTAACACTTAATGTGTCTCCAAATCCATGTAATAGGAAGTTAAATTATATTTTGGACTGCAGCTATTAATATTTTTACTTTTTCATATGTCTGGTATTTTCTCACATATTGAGTATTTTGTTTACTTTTTTTTTTACAGACTATAGTGTTTTCCCCATTTAAAAAACCCCAAACAATATTAAGTCATTTCAAATTAATTTAATTCCCATATATAGAAGATACTATTAGAGACCATGGGAGTTCTGCTTTCAAAGATTTCCTGATGGAAGAATATTCTAGATTAATTTGATAGAGCTAAGAAAGACACGATAGATTACAAGTAAATTTTTTACCAAAAGGCTGAATGGTATAATAAGAACACTCAAATATCAACACTGACATGGTTATATAGGCAAACTCCTTGACAGCTAAGTCAGGGGGAGGGAATGTTTAATGGAATTGCAGAAAAAATGGTATGGTGGCTGTATTTCCATCCAGTAGGGGAATCTGTTTTCTGCTCAGAAAATTATTTTTCTGCCAAAGGCACCTGAGTATAAAACCCCATCGAGAAAGATTGAGAGAGTGAGAGCACAGCGAGCAAAGCGCTGTGACAACACGCAAACAAAAAGGAAAACCCTTCCTAGGGAAATAAATCAAGGACATATTTGGCATTTTGAAAGTTACTTAATAAAAGAATCCCACCTTACAAGTGCCATTGATAAGCACTACATTTATAGTGCATACTGAACAAGTGCATATGTAGAAACTACTTTTCTGTTATTGGTTACATAGGCTCTGAAATACTAAGAAACAAATATTCTTGACCAAAACATTGTGGGACACACAGAAAAGGATTATCAGGAAGTGAGAAAAAGAGAGACTATTTAACTAAAAGAGATCCAAAAAAGGATCCTTTTGGCTTCCTCTAGCAGAAGCTATTTTTTTTTCACTATTTTCAATATGAGGAGTTAGAAAGTACTTTCATTAAAACACTACGGTGAAGTATCTATTGTTTCTATATATAATTTCACTTAATTGGAAGGTAAATTTTCTAGTTTTCATTTCATTTTAATGTTATTCCTTTATTCACTTATGTATTGATTTTGTCATTCACTCTTTCCTTCCTTTCCTTCCTTCCTTCTTTCTTTTGTTCCTCCCATTCTTCCCCCTTCCCTCCTTCCCTCTTTCCTTCCTTCACTGAATAGATAAAAAGTATAGAGTGAATCCAGTCATTCTCTACCTATCATATGAAACATATTGTTTTCATTGGAACGTAATATTTTTTGTTTTTTATCTTTTTTCTTTATGGACCTATGCTCGGCTGACCTTACTTGATGATTCTGGTGAACACTCTCCTACTCAAATGTTAGCAAACAAGGAAGGTAGCATCCTTTACAGAATTCTGGCTTAACAAACGGGTCCTACAAGATACACCGCAAAGGAAGCAAGCAAACGTAGACTTCCAGTACTTTTATTTATTTATTTTTAATGATCATATCTGCAGCCAATATGAAACATGACAATAAAGGCTGATTTTGAAAAACAGTAACCAGACATCACTGTTTTTAAAACTATCAGCTATCATGAAACATAAGGCAAAGCCTCTATTATAAGGAATTAAATTTAATGTATTATCCTTCCCTCAACCGCCCCTCAAAAAAAGAGAATGAGAAATCTGCAAGAGACATAGGCCTAAAGAGCATTTGCCTGAATACAATGACAGTGTCCATTTTACCTACAGAGAGAGGAAGGTGCGTGTTCACACACATAGATGTGGAGACATCAGACAACTTGTTGATTGTTTAAGCGTTCTAAACAATTTTAGCAGAGTTCCTTAGCATATCTTATTGGCAGAAATCTAACGTGTAACTGTTCAGTGTGGAATAATTTTAAAATTTGATGTGGAGAAGATTTGCTTCATTCATGGGATCTTCCACTTTCACATTACATTTTAATTTGGTTCTTTTGGCTGTTAGAATTGGGAGCTTCCACAGTTGCCTCTAGAGAAGGGACAGTCTGTCACAGAGATGCCCAGGGAGCTGTCAGGAGCAGAGAACTCTGGCTCTTACTGCTGATGGACTTCCTCTTCCCATATTTCCAGTTCTAGGACATTCCGGAGGGGAATCGAATTGCTGTAGCTCATTTTTTCCCACCAGACCATAAGCAAGCCCAGGGATTGGTTGACCTTGGGTAACCTGTCTAATCAATTCTGGCCTGGGCACTGAGTAGGGAGAGGAGACTGTGTGTGGCAGGGGCAGAGTGCTGATCTTTTAGTAGGGATTGTGGATGGGGCCGTTCACCTTAGAAGGGGCACTCTGAAGCGGTTCAGTGTGGTACCCAGGAGCATCTAGCTGACGTTGCAAGAAGGGGCAAATTTACAATGTTTGTGTGTGTTAAAACAGACCCTATGCTTAGTTGTTTTTCCTATATTTTATAACAATAGTATCATTTTTATAATTACAAAATTGAAGCATCTTTATTGAGATCAATTTTGAAACTAGAGAAGAGCACAAAGAAGAGACCCTTATTGGATTTTTTATTGGGTCTTAAAGAAAATTACTCCATCCATATTTATTATGACAGATGATAGGTTTGGTTCACTTTAATTTTATTTTATATTTTTTTGGTTTTAGTGCTTTCTTTCTTTTTTTTTTCTCTATGGAACACTTTTCTTTGCTCCTTTCAATAATTTTAAAGTTTTTATCCTATTTTTATTTAATGTAATCAATTATATTTCATTAACTGAAATATAGTTAAATCAGTTTTTCTCTCATTTAGTGTTTCTCCCCCTCTTTCTCTCTCTTCTCGGTTCCCTCGATATGACCTGGTATATTAGATCCAGATTTCTATTTTCTATTTTTATTTTTACATCATGACATTTTATTTAAAGAATTATTTTTGAAAAATGCATTACATTTTATGACACTTATCTACAATTATTTTGATGTAATTTTATATTTAAATGTCTTCATTACTGGTTATAAGTTTTTTTAAGTTTATTTATTTTGAGAGAGAGAGAGCACACGTGGGGAAGGGGCAGAGAGAGGGGCAGAGAGAGAGAATCCCAAGCAGGTTCCGCACTGACAGCGAGAAGCCTGATGTGGGGCTTGAATTCATGAACACGGAGATCATGACCCAAGCTGAGGTTGGACGCTTAACTGACTGAGACACACAGGTGCCCCAATTATAATTTTTTTAATACTACAGATCACCAGGTCTTTACTTTTTAAAAAAAGTTTTATTTTTGAAATAATTATTTTTGGAAAGAGCACATTGGTGTTATACATTCCACACTTTTTATGTCTGAGAGTGTTTCTGTTATCCTGTTGTACATAGATTCTTTAGGTCAAATTTTTTCCTCACAAAACTTTGCAGACTGTTTTCCAGTGAAAACTTCTGCTGTTTAGCAATGTAGGTGAGAAATCTAAGCTATCTTTATTTTTTGTTATTGTTACTTTATTGTTTGCTTTTTATTTCTTTTTTTTTTAATGTTTATTTGTTTTTGAGAGACAGAGAGAGAGAGAGAGAGCAGGGGAGGGGCAGAGAGAGGGAGATACAGAATCCAAAGTAGGCTCCAGGCTCAGAGCTGTCAGCACAGAGCCTGATGTGGGCTCGAACCCATGAACCATGACCTGAGCTAAAGTGGGATGCTTAACTGACTGACCTACCCAGGTGCCCTTATTTGTTTTTTCCTCTCTGATAATATCATTTTAAAATATCATTAAAATGGGGGTGTCTGGGTCGCTCAGTCAGTTAAACGTCCTACTCTTGATTTCGGCTCAGATCATGATCTCATGGTCATGAGATCAAGCCCTGTATCAGGTTCTGTGCTGACAGCATGAAGCCTGCTTGGGATTGTCTCTCTTTCCCTCTCTCTCTGCCCCTCCCCCACTCTTTCTCTCTTTCTTTCTCTCTCTCTCAAAAATAAATAAGAAAATATTTTTTTTTAAAGAAAATATTTAAAAATCCTTAAAATGAAAAGAAACGACCAGGAAACATCTTGTTTTTGGTATCTGTTATCACATGAATTGTATCCACTTCCCCCTCTCAAATTCATGTGTTGAAACCATAACACTTAGTACCTCAGAATGTGACTGTATTTGGAGATAGGACCTTTAAAGATGTGATTAAGTTAAAATGAGACTGTTGGAGTGGGCCTTAATCCAATTTCACTGTCTTTATAAAAAGAGGGAATTTGGACACACAGTGAGACACGAGGTATGGGTGTACACAGAGGAACGCCTAGGTGAGGTAAGTTTTGGGGAAGCTTATTCCATGGTAAATGTCTCAGGTGGACCCTCATTGACTCAGCCCAAGCCACACTCTCTACAATACGGCTATGGTGTTTGGTTGAAGAACAAACGTGAGACCCAGCCTGAACCAACTGCAATGGTTCTCAGGACTTCCTTGGAAGGCTGAGATAGAGATGCCCTTTCTTTCATATTGGATGTGGACAAAGCAGTATGTAGACCGGGGATTTGCTGGCAGCTGTAGTTCAACAGTGAGGAGAGTAACTTTAGGATGAGGTAGACATTATGGAAGCCAGAGCATAGAGACAGAGATTGGGTTTCCTTGCAGAAATTTTTGTGTGCCACTGCTCAAACCAAACCTCAAACCCACATTAATTATTCCTGAACTTTCCAGAGATGAGAACCAATGCATTTCTTCACTGTTTTAGCGGGTTTGTGCTGAGTTTCTTCTATTTGCAACCCAAATCCTTATGACTAATGCACTATACTTCCAGCTTATCTAATCATATAAGCATTCATTGATTTTTCTCCTTGTCTAATTCCTTACCCTATGTCAGCTTCATTTTTTTTCTGTAGTTTTCATATTTGTTAGTGATGATCAATTGTTTATTGATAGAATAAACGTGAAACTCAAAGACTCATAAAATGATCAGAGATCAGTTATTCCTATGCTCTTAGTTTTAGATGATAAAGCTAAACGCTAATGAGACTAAATGATGCATCCAAGATTATTCTAGTTTTAATATTTTATTCATGAATTAGGGTCAGCATTACCAACATTAATTGTTAGGTTGTCTTGTAATACATAGAGAGCATTCACCCCTCATGCATGGAGGTGTTTTTTCTAGGTAGTTTTCCAGCTATCTTTTTCAATTAGTTGTCACTTTTTACTACTGCTTTTGGGAGTTCTTTGATCATTCTTGTTCCCTCTAATCTTACGTCTACTGTATGATAGAAAAGGAATGAAGGTCACTAAGGCTAATCATGCTTTATAAGCTGATAACCCCAGTTTCACACACAATATTAAATCAATAGTCACTCAAGAGTTACTTAATAACTATTATATAACATAGATGGCCATTGAAGTTATTTCCACTGATGCTTTGGAGTCTTTTCACTTGCTTCTGATTTTTGGCCATATACTTGGCTGACAGAGTAGAAAATAGATGAGGAAATAGATATTTAGTTAGTCCTCTTGTAATTTTTGGAAGTTGTTTTACAGTAAGTATTACTGACACTCATTTGAAAAGCAGAACAGGTGGGGCACCTGGCTGGCTCAGTCGGTTGGTTGAGTGTTTCACTTCGGCTCAGGTCATGATCTCATGTTCCCTGAGTTCGATCGAGTCCCAAGTCTGGGTCTGTGCTGACAGCTCAGAGCCTGGAGCCTGTTCCAGATTCTGTGTCTCCATCTCGCTGTCTGCCTCTCCCCTACTTGTGCTCTGTCTGTCTGTCTCTAAAATAAATAAATGTTAAAAAATTTTTTGAAAAGTAAAACAGATAAACCTGAGTTAGAGGATGTATTTGGGAAATCGTGTTCCACCTAACTGGGTTCTCCAGCTTCCTGAAAAGATATTCTGAAAATCCTTCTTATTGTTAAGATCTTTCCTTATTATGTTAGTCCATTTAACCTTCCTAATAAATCTACTATGTGAAAGAAAAATTTTTGCCCTGATTAATTTGCATCTTGCAATGCTTTATTCTGAGTAACACTAAGTGAAGACAGGAAGGGCAATGGCTTTGAACTGTGCTGTAGTTTTGACACTACTAGTTGGTATATGTCAGACATGATTCCTTCCACTGCTATCTTATTTTCCTGGAAGGACTGTACTTTCTACCACATTAAGATTAGACATGGCCATGTACTTTCTCTGGCCAAGGAAATAAAACCAGAAGTGTTGTGTGTCAGTCTGGACGGAAGCCTTTAATTGCTGGGCTTGAGTGTCTACTTCAGTTTTTTCCTTCCATGGTAAAAATAGAAGCAAATGTTAAGGTGGAACCTGTGCAGCCTAAATAGGTAAGACATAGATCTTTGCTATTTCAAGCCATTGAGATTTGGGGGTTTCTTTTTTTTTTTTTAAGTTTTATTTATTTGAGAGAGACAGAGCATGAGCGGGGGTGGGGGCAGAGACAGAGGGAGAGAGGGAGAATCCCAAACAGGCTCAGTGTGCAGAGTGTAACATGGGGCTCGAACTCACCAAACTGCGAGATCATGACCTGAGCTGAAATCAAGAGTTGGACCCTTAACTGCGGAGCCACTCAGGCGCCCTGAGATTTGGGGATTTCTTGGTACCACAAAATATTTCAGCCTTGTCTGGTGGATCCATAGGGTAGAAGTGGGTAGAACTCTGAAAGTAACTCCCCACACCTGCCCACTCCCTCTGCCTCTCCTTAACTGTAATGATTTCTCTTTTTTTGTTTTATTAAAAATTTTTCTATTGCTTAAAAATGATTAAAAACCACTGATGTAGGAGTTTGGCCTTAAAGTGCACAGAACCCTAGGATTTAATGGATTTTAAAATGTTTGCTCTTTGAGGGTTTTTTTGTTTTTTTTGTTTTTTTTTTTTGTGCTTGGCTTCTCCATAAAAGTAGAGTGTAGCAAACGTCTAGTTAATTGAGGGTTTCAATATATTCTGTTTTTCTCTAATGGTATATCTAAGCTGTGCTTATAAATTGACATGTCTGAAGGTTGTATGTGGTTTATGAAATGAGGCTCACTGGTTGATAATATATATTATAAAGCGCAGCCTGACACATATTAAACACACAGTTGATAGGACAACTGAGTGGTAGCTATTTTGATAACCACAGCTTATCATTTCATATTGTTTTATCACGTAAGACCTCAGTCAATGCTCACACTGCCTTCCATTTAAGGCTGACATTTAGTATTCTACTGGAATTTGGATTGAACAATGTTACTTGAGGGTATATGGAAATTCTTCAAAGATTGATTGAGTGAGACAGTCATAGTTTTTACAAACTAAACCCTGAAAGGAAATTATATCAGACTTGGAATTCATTATTGGAAAATACCTTTTTTAAAAAATTAATTAATTTATTTATTTTGAGAGATAAAGAGAGAGCATGAACAGGGGAGGGGCAGAGAAAGAGGGAGAGAGGGAATCCCAAGCAGGCTCCGTGATGTCAGCATAGAGCCTGACACGAGGCTTGATATCATGAACCATGAGATCATGGCCTGAGCTGAGATCAAAAGTCAGATGCTCAACCAACTGAGCCACCCAGGCACCCCTGGAAAATACCTTTTAATAATACTCTTTTGTCTCTGGGACTTGAGTACAAAATTCTGGAAAACAGAACCCATTCACGTGTTAACTGTTTATTTAAAATCAGACAAGCTCATTTATTTAAAGTCAGACCATTTTTGATGACTTAAGTGAAAGGGAAGAGACAGGTGGGATACACCAAGAAATGGAAAATTCCCCAACCACTTAAAAGTAATACAATGATCAATAAAAATGCTGAGAGAATGAACTCTTGGTTAATTAAATTTTTTTGCTTAACAAGAGATTCAAAAAAAATCCAGCTGTTTTTACTTCCACAGCTTTAAAAATTTATGCTTCTTGATTTAGCAAGTAGAATTTCGTGACTAATATTGAATCTTTCCTTGAAGACTGAAGATCTTTCACCACGTTAGGCATCATTAATCCGAACATAAACGGTCAATGTAGAAACAGAGGAAGTGTAGGAGATTGGACAGAGGCAAATAGATGCACTCCCTGATGTGTTGGTTTAAAAAGCAAAATTTTTCCTATGGGTGTATTTACTGTCTGTGCTTAAAGTGATGGCTGAGGTGAAGTATGGAATCAGGAAGCAGAAAACAAAAACAAAAACAAAAACTGGCAAGTGAGGGATCATTTAGTTGGGCTCTAGTTGATTGAAGTGTTATATTAAGTGTGTCTGTGGTTCATCTCCACTACTCTTTCCTCATTCTTATCCCAAGCAGTGGTCAAGCTGCTTATGTGGAAGCTTGGAGCAGTGGTGTGGAGGAAGTTTATTTGGAAGCAAACGCTTTATTTTTTTTAAATACACGTGGTCTATGAGGTTTTCCATCTGAGATCCTCATAAGATCAGGAGTTCTGCCCTCCTCCAGCTCCAGCATAAGCAGGACTGTGTGGGAAGAGGCTGTTCTCCTTGGTTATTTGCAGGGAAAGTGTGTTGGGTCAGATCTTATGATGAAGCTCCCCAAAGCAAAACTCCATGAAGTGGTATGGTGAAGGATTCTAAAATAAATTAAAAAAAATTTTTGTTATGTTCAAGTTAATGCTTATAGGCTTGAACTAGAATTCTGACTTGCTTCCATCATTATGTCTCCCATGCATTTGGTTTTTAAGATCACCTGACAAAGAGTTATCCTGCAGTCATACTGCTTTATTGAACCCAGTCTAGACTGAATCTACACACTTTCTATCTGTCTGTCTGTCTATCTATCTATCTATCAGATCTGTATCTCTGTGATTATTGTCCCAGCTTCATGGTTTTGTGTATTACTAGCATGTCTCTTGAGTGAATTAATTGGTTCTGACAGGATCCATATTTTCAATCTGTGTCCACGTGGCATTAAATCTGACTGTGGGAAATGTTATCATCACGTTACAGTTATTATATTGACAAGCAAATTTCCCTGAGTATTCAGTCATGGAAATGGAGAGATTGTTCATTTTCTGAAATGCATGATGGTTACAAAGGGGGCAGTATAGGCTAGTGGAGAGAACACTAGACGGATGAGCTTGATTCTTATTATGACAGAAATCCATTAATTGTGTTTTTACATGTGTTATCCTGCTAACCTTCACATAGAGGGAAATACTTAGAATTTTTCTTTTCCTTTGTAAATATCTAAACCATGACATGCAGATACAGATACAAACATTTGTAGATATCAAGAAAAATGCCATTAAATCCACATGTGGCCCCTTAAAATATTACTATAGCATAGGAGCTCAAATTTTGGGAAAGGTGAGAGAAGGGTAAGAATCAGAGAGATACAAAGTTACAGTGCATCTTAGAAGGAAATTAAGAAGAGAAGCTGTCAGGATTCTGTGTCCTTGCTAGATAAGTTTTAGGAAAACAGGTAGGCCTTTTCTGACTAATGCAGAATACTTGGATTTTTGAAACGTATTAATGAAATGTGGTACAGGATGTGAAAGGAGATATGACTTCTTTTCTGTTCTAATCAGCATTAGAGAAGATGGTTGCCCTTCCCCTAGCAATCCGACTTGAATTCATTAGCACAAAGAAAGAAACCTGTCAGTGGTTCAGGTCTTTACAGGTTGATGGGAGGTAAAGCTGTCTGAAGTCAGGAGTTGGAGCCCAGAAGTTTCCAGGGAAAAGAGATTGTTCTCTTTGGAGCAGGTGCAAGGGGCAGAAGAAGAGCAGAAAATATGGTTTTAAATGATTGACAAGCAGAGCATCAACCCACGGCTGGGCACCCTTCTAGGCAGCGGCTAGGTACATGTTGTTAGACAATGAATGAAAGTACTTCCTTGGGTGGCTTGTGACCTGGGCTGCAGAGGTCTGCTTATTATGTCAGGGGTCAGTCTCAGTGAATACAGAAGTGCCTCCACACGGAAGTGAGTGTGCAGCGGGGTCTATGTGCTTCAGAACAGATGAAACTGGATTGGATTAAGTTTCAACAGTGATTAAAAGTAATTTCTATTAATATGCTAAGCATATGAGCTATACCTTGGTTATGCTTGTTCTTTAAATCTCCCTTCAAATATTGTGCTTTTGTGATGTTAAGAAGCAGTAGGTAATAGTAATTATCTATCAGTATAGATCTATCATTAGATAGCGAATTATACTTAAATTAGTAATAGGAGAAATGTCTTCCGACTGAACCCAGTGCCCTGCAAACAGTGGCTTGGTCCTTGTTCTTGTTGAGGGGATGTGAGCTGGAGAGCTGACCCAGGATTTCATGAAGGCATGCATCCCAGAGAGGACAAGAGGGAAAGAGGCTTCAATGACACAGCTTGACTTTCTCATTTTCAGAATGGATTGGTGGAATGGAATGGAGGGTGCAGAGCCTCTTAGCTCAAATGAAGGAATGGGATACACATTTCAAGCCTACCAAGGAAGGATGGAGGTATTCCCTCCTTAGTTTTCTCTTTCTTTTAAAATATTTTTTAAGTTTTTAAATTTGTTTTGAGAGAAACAGAGATTGCAAGCAGGGGAGGGGCAGAGAGAGAGGGTGAGAGAGAGAATCCCGGCAGGCTCCACACTGTCAGTGTGGACCCCGATGCGGGGCTTGAACTCACGAACCGTGAGATCATGACCTGAGCCGAGATCAGGAGCCGGATGGATGCTTAACTGACTGAGCCACCCAGACGACCCTTCCCTCCTTAGTTTTCAGAAAAAAAAAATTAGAAAAAGTTTTTAAAAAACTTTTGTCTGATTATCTTTCAAGCGGGTCACACAATTTGTTTTTTCCCCTGAAAAAAGCACCTGAGTTCCTAGAGAAATGGAGTTTACAAATACTCATGGAAGATGATTCTTTTGTTGGGTTCATCTTTGTCAGGCATAGGAGTTTTAAGATGTGTCTCTGGGTGAAACTTAATGCTATCTCTATGGCCGGTCTCTCCTCCTTTCCTGTCCTTAATGGGGCTGCCTTCACCATGCTCTGGGTCATGGGTATCAGGGAATTAAACTTATAATCACTATATGGAAGTAATCTGCAGGTTGGAAATCCTCTCAGGGTAAAATCTTTGAGGGGCAGATGAGCACCTGGCAGAACAATAAGAGGCAGAGGCTGCCACTGTCCACCCACCATGTCTCCATCTCATCCCACTCTCACTTAGCTGTTGGCCATTGTACCCCGAGAGTCCGTTCACACTAAACTCTAGTGAGGGTTTAGGAAGGGTCCAAGTGGTTATCCCAAAGCAGTATATGTCAGGAATTTGGTAATTGTTTTGCCTTTGCCAACTCATATTCTTGTCCAAACAATGTAACAAAATCTCACCATCTCCATTGTCCTTCCACTCTGTCAATCTCCTCAGTACTTGGTCCCATGTTTATCCTGGAAGGCTTATCATTTAGCTGGTCCTTTTCTGGTATCTCCTCCTTTGTGCGGCCTCTGTCCTCTCCTCATAGTATGCTTTCCTTCTGCACAGGATAACACAATCCCGTCCCTGGCTTCTTTCGGTGTCCTGTACATTCTGTCTCCATAAGTTTTGACTGGGTAGAAATGAAATCTTTGATTATGCTTTTATTACTATTATAATTTTTGGTTAGTGTTGTGTCACAGGGAAAGAGAGAAACTCTGGGCTTGTAGTTGAGGTGGATAATAAGTAGTTAGTGCTTTAACTCCAGTTAACTCTTCACCCATGACGTGGCAGGTTTTCATTTACCTAACATTAAATACACAATGCAGGGAGGATTAATTTTCTTCTGAAGACTGCCTTCTGGTCTATGTAAGGACTTAACATTCCTCCCAAGTTTTTGGCCCTTCTTGCTAAATAATAAATCCGACTCTATTATATTAAAGTGTATTTGCCCCTTCCTGACCTGGTTTTCATTAGAAAGTCTCCCCATAGGTTCTACAGAAAATGTCAGAGCTGGAGTCATACATGATGATGGGAGGCTCACATATCAAGTTTCTCTCTGACACTCGAGTTTCTCCTCTGCTACCAGGGAAGGGGATTTTATTCTTTAAATTTTTCATTTTTTTTAATGTTTATTTATTTATTTTGAGAGACCGAGAGAGCTAGTGCATCAGTGGGGGAAGTGCAGAGAGAGAGGGAGAAAGAATCCCAAGCAGGCTCTGCTCTGTCAGTGCAGAGCCCAAGGCAGGGCTTGAACCCACAAACCGTGAGATCATGACCTGAGCTGAGATCAAGAGTCAGACATTTAACCAACTGAGCCACCCAGGAGCCCTGTAGGCGATTTTATTCTATCCCAACACATATAAAAAGTCCATAAGCCCTCAGTCACAGAGTGATCAGTGTTTTTCTGACATGTTCATATGTGTCCTGATGGGGTACTTAACGTGTATTTTTAGGGTAGTATTTCCTTTGCTGACAAAGGGAAATTGAGCCACAAGCAATGACACAAACTATTAAGACCAAAGGAAGAACTCGTATGAATTTTTCAACTTCTCATTTCTTTTTAGATATGGATATATCTGATCTGGGAGGAAATAGTCATGATGGGATACTAGACTGGAGTTATAAATTGTTTAATTAATTTCATAGAATGAGATTGATGCTATGAATATACATTCACCAAAAATGTTTGGAAGTCAAAGACTAAGACAAATTTACACATTTTTGGCTAGAACTTTAACAAGATCTACACATTTAACAAAATGTACACATTTTTGACTAAATCTTTAACAACCATGTTACAGCTTCCTGTGTTACAGCTGTGTGACAACCTCCTTCTATCTCAGTAGTTGTTTTAAGTAGGTTTCATTCCAAAGCCAGCACCTTGTTCATGTCAGCTCCACAGGACATAAAGAGCAAAAGCATGCACGTACACACACACACACACACACACACACACACACGCATGCACACAGCCCCGTAAAATAATAGAACAGTAAAATATTTTTCCCTATCTCCAAACTGCTTTCTTTCCTTTGGGTTCTCATTTCATACATTTCATCTTGCTCATGCAATCCAGAAGGAAATAGGCTGTACATGAACAAATGCTGAAATGACTAAAATCTGACTTCACAAACATGTGCAAAGTTATTTCTGGTGACAACTGCAATAGAAGCCCTATTGATGGAACTAAATTGACTTTAATTTTTGTGTGATGAATGAATCCCAAACTGGGCTATGTAGTCAATTTGGTTAAATTCTATTGCTTTAGTCAAATTTTCAAAGAGGAAAACTTAAGCATGCAGATCACTGAAGAGGTTTTGAATTTGTGTATATATTAGAGGCTAGAAATTTATTTCTCCCTGCTTATATAAGGGGGAAGAATCATCAATTACTACTGGTGTATATTTATAAAATCAGAGTGCTGGTTACTAGCCAAGGTTTCTTTTCAAAAACCACAGGATAAAAGCCTTTTGAAAGGGGGCATTGGATATGCCTCTTTCTATAAATAAGAATAAAAGATGATTTTCCCCTGAGCCTGTGTGACCAAGGATAACATATCTTATTCCAATAATAGGATTTCTACTTCCTTCCTTCCTCCCTTGTTTCCTCCCTCCCTCCCTCCTCTCTCCTTCTTTCCTCCTTTTCTCTCTCTTTCTTTTCTTTTCTCTTTTCTTTTCCTTTCTTTTCCTTCCTTTCCTTTTCCTTCCTTCCTTCCTTCCTTCCTTCCTTCCTTCCTCTATCTTCCACTTCCTCTCTCTCCCTCTCTTCCTTTCTCCCTCCCTCTGTTCCTCCCTTCCTCTCTGTCTCTCCGTTATTGCATAAACATATAAACAACAACAAAAGCCAGTTTGGATGAGCTTAACTCCAAAAACAATTAACACTTTAAGTTGATTTCGTGCATCTCTTTAATACAGCTAATTTTGGGCTGTTATTAAAAAACAATCTTAGAGTATTTTTATTCGGTAACTGTTTATTGACAACCCTGGATAATTTATGCACTGCTTAGTGATTGGTGGCATCAAACAGGATGTTCAAGATAAGGAGCTCACTGAAGAAGGGAGGATTAGTATGGTATAAAAATAATTACAAGAGAGACATGGCAGTTGCTATGATTGAAATGTGGATAAGGTGCCATTGGGCTGCAGAAGAAGGAAAGCCCAGAAAGTAGGCAGTATGGTAGAAACAACGTAGACTCTGAAGTTAACGGACCTGGCCTTGAATACTGGCTGTGTTCCTTATTCACTCTGAGAGTTCTGAATCCATTTTCCTCTTTGTAATGGAGATTAAAATGCCTATTTATGGAGGTTGATAAGATTATTAGAAGTGTGCTTAATGTGCTTAAAATAGTCCCAGGGACATGATAGGTTTTTAATAATCAGCAGCTGTTATTGTCTTCATAATCACTGTTATTAGTTAAGGGGCTGGTACTTAAGCAAACCTCATTCAGCGTTTGGGTGCAAAGTCGTTTTAGATAGAGAAGTCAGGTTAGCAAAAGCAGTTTGAAGTGAAACAGTGTATGTGGACAATAAACCTGTCAAATGGAAGCTGGTAGTTAATGATGAATTTGCTTCATTGACTTTTAGTTTTACCCCAATCTATTTTAAGACTATTTTTGCCTGTAGAAATCAAGCCATAACACCTTCATTCAGCATTCTGGTTCCTATCTACACTAAGTTCCACTTCTTTTTACAAAGCTTACATCATTTTGGTTCAACTTTTCCTTTTCTTTGAAATGCCTTCTCTCCAAATTCTATCTATCCTACTAAGTCCATTGTGAGTCACCAAGCTTTCTCTAAATCCTCCCAGGAGAATTAATCTATTGCTTCACTGATTCCCATAGTCCTTCCTCTGTGACCTCATGTTTATTCACCACCATTAATGTGTTAGGTTCTGTGCTAGGTATTGGGGAATGTTGGCTGGAAAAGGTCCCTAATTTCAAAGATCTTAAAGAATACTGAGGGTCACAAACAAGTGAACAGATAACTGTAACACAAAGTGATACAACAGAGGTAAAAACATGTGCCATGGTATCACTTGGGAGGGGCACTGCACTCAGTCAAGGACACCCTAGAAGAAGTGTTGACCAGTTTGAGACCTGAAAGGTGAGTAGTTAAATAGTCCCAATCAAGTGCAGCACAGGGTACAGAGGGGAGCTATTCCAGGCAGAAGGTGAGGGCGTAACGAGTCTAGCACGGTGCCTTCCATGTATTAAGCACTCAGTAGATATTTGTTGAATGAATGAATTCTTATGGAAAAGAACCAAGGCTGGTAGGTAGCTGTCAGATGGCACCTTTTCCTTTGATATAAGGAGGGGGGTGCTATCAGGATGGAAAGAAGTAGACAGGGAATGAAAGAAACTTATGATTAACAAAGTAAGTATGATTACTTACTTTGCAGAATCTGGCAGACGTATAACTGAAGTGAGGACATAGCTTTACATGAAAAGTAAATTGTTCTAGAAGAGTAATGAATAAATAAATATTCCATTCATTTTTAAACATTATTTTGTGGCCCATTATCAACTAAATGTAATTCCTATAAGAAGGGGAATAAACTTATCTTTTGGATCTAGATTTTGATATCCTGGGCTATCTTTGTGAAACTATTAGAGAAAATGAAGAGAGAGAGGACAGAAAATGCTGAAGGTTGAAGGGGAAATAATTTGATATATTTTAGAGAAGGGAAAAAAATTAGAAAAAAGAAAACTCCATGCATTACTTACAAATACAAACAACATACAAAAATTCTATTTATTTTAGGAATACATATATTTAGAATTGAGAAAAACACTCTCAGATGACAAAGCTGTCCTCAATATACAATGCTAATTATTTAATGTAATTGTGTCTAACTTGTCATTAAATTAATATCACAAAATAGGTAGAATTCATCAAAATGATACTGCCTACTTTTTGGATTCTCTGTATCTGAAAAGAAGTAAAATCCGACAATGGTGCATTTAGGAATATCTGTAGGGGAAGAAGCAGTTAAGAATTTTCGTTGGTACCTAACAAGGACGGTAACAGAGAATAATCAATCTAATACATTTGACAAAATGTTTAGCTGTATCTTTCACACTCCCAAGGCCTATAAATCATTAAAACAATTTCATTATGCCCTTAGGAGCCACTGACATTCTAACTGATAATACCTTAAGTCAAAGCAAATTAGAACATCAAAGTGGCTTTTCCTACCAAATAACATGAAGAATATTACGGTTTCTGAAATAAGAACAGAAAGCCGATGGCATGACTTCCACTGAGTCACAAGGAAGCATTATTGGAATCCTCATTTCCTTTGCTCCTTTGAGCCAGGTATATCAGGAATGACTGAACAATTAAGAGTTTGTAGGGTTTAAAAGTATAGTGGAAATGGCATTAGTACTAAAGAAATCACATTTTTAATGCATTAACTAACAGTGGAGAGAGTTCTCACTTAAAATAGCATTTAGTACTTTGTCAGTCACTTTTAAAATATTTTTTTGCAAAATGCATACACAGTTTTCATTGTTTTTAGTAAAATAAATATTTCTGTACCCAAGCATTTTCAGTATCACCAATTTGTGCAGCCGAATGATTTTTCCCATGACCACAAGGCAAGAATGGAGAAGGAGAATGGTTAGATTCATTCAGGTTTGGAGATTTGCCAGGTATTTGCTATGGAAGAAAAATGGGACAGGTTGTTGAGGATGTTGGCAAGAAAGTGGATGATGCATGGACCGTGGATTCCAAGTTGAATATGGAAGGTTGTACATCTAGGAGAAAGTTAATACGTAGACAAAGAAGAAGGGGAGCAGGGTCTAGAGGGTTCTATGAAATCAAGCAACTAAGAGACAGAGCTAGAAGAGTGGGAGGTTTCAGTGTGAGATGTTTGGTTTGAAGATTTCAGAAGAAGACATATGTACTAGTTTTCTTGTGTTGCATGACAAATTAACCACAAACTTAGTGACTTAAAACAACACATGTTTATTGTCTTACAATTTCTGTAGATTAGGAGTCTGGATATGGCTTACGTTGGTCCACTCCTCAGGGCCTCACAAGGCTATAATGAAGGTATCAGTCAGGCTGCTTTTTCATCTGGAGGCATGAATCAGGGGAAGAAAATACTTCCAAGCTCACTTGGAATTGCTGGTAGAATTCATTTCCTTGAAGTTGTGGGACTAAAGGCCCAGTTTCTTGATGGCTGTCGGCTAGAGGTCATCTTCAGTTCCTAGGGGCTATCCATAGTTCTTAGAGGTCCTTGCCAGGAGGGTTTTCCAACATGGCTACTTACTTTATCAAAGGAGCAAGGAGAATTTCTAGAGTGCTTGCTGATAAGATGGAATCTTATATGACTCAATGTAATCAGAGGAGTAGCATAGCATCATATTTGCCATATTCTATTGGTTAGAACAAGTCAGTTCCTGCCCACTTTCAAGGGGAGGACATTACACAAAGGCATGAACATCAGAAAATGGGGATCATGGAGGGCCACCTTAGAGTCTGTCATCCTTTATATATAATGCCAAAAGATCAACTAATTGCTTTGCTTTTGTGCAGAGGCAAGAAGTGATTGATCCTTATGGGCTGGAGAATGATGGTAATGGTTGACACATGGGAATTGGCAAGATAAGGAGACCGAAAGAGAAGAAGAAAGTTGAAGAAGAAATAGGGGGAAGGAATGCTAGTAATTTGGAGCTCTGTTAGAAATTAATATTACTGGAGTGGAGTTGTTCTAAATAATTCTGTTGAAAAGGAGCATACATACAGAAGTCCTTAAGCCTATAACTGGCTTGCTATTTTAGGTAATCTCCATTGTCAAAAACAAACAAACAAGCAAACAAACAAACAAAGGTGTGTGTGAAGTTTTCAATTCTTCTCCTGAGAGGATTAGTTAGAAAATTTTACCTGAATAGAACATGAAATGTTTATTTTTAAAATCTTGTTTTTAACCGCACAATAAAATACATGCATAGTAATATGACAAGCTTTTAGAATCTAACTCTATAAAGTGAATTTTATGGTTGAAAGGAGGGATGTAGATTTGAAAAAAAAACACATAAGAAACTTTGAAATGCAGATTCTCCATTCATAACATTCTTTTATTCCCAAAGGCTGAAATACTCTCAAATCTATTTACAAGCTATTTGCCTAAAAGAGCAGTTTTCTCTTACAAAATGGGCCACTTAATTGTGAGCTACCCTTTCCTTTTTTTGTGCAGTATTAAAGTGCAAGTTTGCAGGCAGAACCTGAACAATAGAGCTTTAATTCATGTTATTGAATATTTTTCATTAAGAATTAAAAAAAAAATCAGATAAAGCAGAGTTTATCCTTCTGCTGCTTCCCTCTGTTTTACTGCCAGAGAATGATTCCTCCATCTTCGGTACAATCCTTGCTCCTCCTGACATGAGAAGAAACACTGAATTGTGGTTAAAAGCAGTGACGCCGTTCAGACCTACTGACTTCTTACTGGCTGGGTGATATTAAACTCTTTGGGCCTCAGGTTCCTCTGTAAAATAGGTTTTTGTGAATATAAAATGTGCTTAAGCCAAATAAGTCTGAGAAAGACAAATATCATATGACTTCACTCATATGTGGAACTTAAGAGACAAATATATGAACATAAAGGGAGGGAAGGGAAAATAAGATAAAAAGAGAGAGGTAGGCAAACCATAAGAGACTCTCAAATACAGAAAACAAACTGAGGGTTGCTGGAGGGATTTGTGGGGGATGGGTTAAATGCGTGATGGGCACTAGGGAAGGCACTTGTTGGGATGAGCACTGGGTATTGTATGTAAGTGATGAATCACTAAGTTCTACTCCTGATAGAATCCTGATACTCCTAATCATGCCTTGTATCTAGTGAAAATGTTTGCACTCTTGTTCTCAGGCCTTGGACTGAACTTTACCACTGGCCTTCCTGGGTCTCCAGATCTTGGAACTTCTCAGCCTCCATAATTGTGTGAGTCAATTCCTCATAGCATAATAAATTATCTGTCTATATCTATATATCTATATCTATATCTATATCTATATCTATATCTATATCTATCTATCATCTATCTATCTACCTCTCTGGAGAACCCTGACTAATACACGTTGCTGACTTGAAAATTATGTTTCTAGGTTTCACACATACTCTTATTGCGATTGGATACATTCATCCAAAACTAATCAATTGTTGGGGTCCTTAAATTGCTCCATACCTCCACCCTGTTTATTATCTTAGCTTCCATTTGTTTGAGAAATAAGCTGGAAATTTGATTATCTCAAATAATGAGACATACAGTCTGGAATATGATGCTCAGAAAAAGTAATTGGCTTTTAATGCTCTTCCTCATGATCCCTAAGGCTCTATTTGGATTCAATGGATATGCCAGAAGCACTTGGAAATTTGTCTCCTCAAAGCTTTAATAATGATTGACTTTATTCAGAAAAATCATTCACTAACCCCCGCTTTATTCCCTATGTTGAATATTGAAACATAAAGTTATTTCCTGTTAGTCATATAGCAAACTGGGCCATGCATGCCTGTTCCAGCTACAGTAATTTACTTCTGCAGGGTCAAGTAGTTCTAAATGAAATTGAATAAACATGGGGGTATTCAGACGCTAAGGATTATATTTAAATCATAGGCCTTACAATTTACATGGATTTGAGACATCGTTTATTGAAAATAACATAGCAGGAAGGCTTTCTCCTTCGATACCCTCAAAGTTAATACTTTAGAATCTCATAATACAGGGCTGACTAGTTTCTGGAAAGAAAAGAAAGAATAAACCTGTAATAGTAATTTATCATTCTTGACATTTTCCTTTCAGTTTAATTACTGCTGAGCAGCAGAACTGACACTTCATAAAAGTAAGAAGCATTTTTAAATCTTCCCAGAAAATCTCCACCTTATAGGGGCATTGGAAAGCTGTGACATACACCTGACCACACCCATCATTTTATTTTGTCACTGAATTTCAAAGTACACCATTACAAAGCTTTCAAGACACTGGGACTCAGGGAACATCAATGTGCTGAAAGCCAGTAAGACACCTGCTTCAGAGACTCCACAATGTCTTTAGTTTTTTAAAGACATTTTTTAGCCTGTTCTTTTCTCTTCTCATTAGGGTGATATGGAACCCAGTGGCCAAAATTCAGAGGGAAGCTGCAAGGTTCCCAAGGGACTCATCTAATTTCAAATATCCTGAAAAGCTCAACTTTTTGTTCTTTTTCTTCCTGACTATAAAAGTGAGTACAGAGGACAGGCCCTTGAGCGATGACAGAAGCTATAGCCCAAAACAATGTGGTGGCATGGGATCTGGATGTTCTTTTGGACTCAGAATTCTCCTGAATCACCTCTCCTGATCCTCAAATTCATTTCTCTTAAACATTAATTTCTTTTTTAGGCTTTCAGTATTAAAAGTACCCTATTAAAGAATCATTAGCTACTCTGACAGCAAGGCCCCTAGGATATAGAACAGGAATAGGAAGAGAAGAGAATCTCCAGGAAGATGATTAGGGAAGATAATGAATCCTTATTTAACTCCCTATTATGTGGTGGAACATTCCTGGAACTTTCCCAGACATTTGCTTATAAAAACCTTGCAACAACCTTGTGACTCAGGTACAGATGAGGAAACTAAAGCTCAGAGAGGTCCAGGGACTTGCCCAAAGTTACACAGATAGTTACTAGGAATAGGAGTGATTAAGGACAAGCATAACCAAGGTATCTTCCCTGCTCACTAAGTAGTACTAAAGCCTATTTTACATAATGAATGATTCCTAGATCATTGTAACAAATGGTGATAACAACAGTCACTCCCAAAGACCTGAAGCAGAAGGGGCATTTGAATGTTTAATGAGATAGTAATGATCTTATTTGAATTTCTGCTTAAAAAAAGTAAAAATTCCCCTAGAATGGAACATGTCATTATAGATTAAATACTCCTGGAATGATAACAAAGCAATATTCTTTAAGTTTAAGAAATACAGCATAATTTACAAATTTAACACCAGAAATGACTGCATCAAAACCTATGAGTTAGCAACAAAGGATGTGGGTTAGATGTAGCAAGAAAATGACGCTTAGGAGAAAGAAATCAATTTCCATTAGTCAAATTCATAGATTAAAAGAATGAGCATGCTAGATAAAAAGTAAAAGTTAATGGAATTTTGAAGCAATTCAATAACTATTAAAAAACACTCAAACTACACAGTGGCAAAACAGTCATAAGGTTTCGGAGGAAAAGGATGAAAAGCATAATTATTATTAGAATTGAACGTTGTTGATGTCATGGAATTACACCTCAATTAAGCAAGGAAAAATATTTAGTGAACTCTAATTAAAAGTTCAACATTCTAGTTCTCACTTGATCTTAGCCAAAAGGCTGAGAAGCGATCAACATTCTAGTTCTCTTTGACAACCACCCCCTCCAAAAAAAAAAAAAAAAAAAAATCAAGAGACCTAAGCAAGCAATTTATTACATGACTGGCTGTTGTACACGACACAAAGGGGGAAAGAAATGGTCCCTGTTCCCCATCTAGGGGTTCACAACCAATTGTGGTGAAAGATTACATATACTTATATATTTGTTTGTTTTTTTAACGTTTTATTTATTTTTGAGACAGAGAGAGACAGAGCATGAACAGGGGAGGGTCAGAGAGAGGGAGACACAGAATCTGAAACAGGCTCCAGGCTCTGAGCTGTCAGCACAGAGCCCGACGCGGGGCTTGAACTCACGGACCACGAGATCATTACCTGAGCCGAAGTCAGCTGCTTAACCGACTGAGCCACCCAGGCACACCTTCTTACATATTTGTAAGCATACTTACATATGCCAAGTAGAGTATGGTGACAGCTTTGAGAGTTTTAGACCCTGTGTTACAGCATGTTTGTCAGGAACCGGATTAACATTCACCAGTGCTGTTAGTAGTGTTATTGAAGGCAAGAAGAGAGTGGGTTTATGACCCCAGCTTAGTTAGGACAAAGCTAACATACTGGGACATAGATTTTGATTCAGCCAAACCCATTCTGCCTGTGGGGAGACAGCCTAGAATCTGAAGCAAAACACTTTATTTAATGCTTTTCCCCATTTCTTTCTGTGGCTTGTTGAGGTGCTCCTAATATTATAGTATCTATGGTCATCCTTCCTATCCGTGGTTTTGTTTCCTGTTGTCTTAGTTATCCACGGTGAACCTCAGTCCAGAAGCAGATAATTACATGCCTGTCCTTGACCTTACTTCATCTCACCACGTAAGCACTTTATTATCTCACATCATCACAAAAAGGGTGAGTACAGTAGAATCAGATATTTTGGGGGAGAGAGAGGGAGAGCACATATTTATATAACTTCTATTAAAATATATTGTTGTATTTGTTCTATTTTATTAGTAGTTAATTATATGGTTTTTAATCTCTTACTGAGGCTTATTTATAAATTAAAGTTACCATACATGTGTATGTAGAGGAAAAAACATAGTATAATTGAATTCACGCATCTTCTGAAGGTTGTAGAAAGTATCTCCCATGGAAAAGGAGGGAATACTGAACTTTAATTTTAATGACAATAGGCTGCGAAGATTTGTCTGGGGACCACAATCATTTGAGTATGCTTATTTCTCTTTAGAATCATGGTGGTAGTTGAATTTATACAAGATGTTTAAAATTGCCTTGAACAAAACCAGCTGCAAGTGATCAGAAGAAGAAAATAATATAGGAATACTTGTAAACAGAAGAAAACTAGACAAAACAGTCCTCCTCCCAAACCTAGAAGGAAACTCACACGGACACAGTGATTGACAGGATACACTATGATGCCTCTGACCCTTCACTAGTTAATCTATTAATGAGCTGTTTGCTTGGTTGTAGAGCTGTATTCTGAATCCTTTGCATTGTCTTCCCTCTGCCTGCACATTCTTAGCAGCAGGGTGAGTCTAGATATCTGAGCTGGAGACAAATCTGGCCAGTAAGTTCTAAGAGGGAACACAAAGGCACCTGTCTACACCTGCTTTTAGACACCTTACTCATTCGTTCTGAAACTTATACTGCCAGGCACAGTTACAGGCAGGGGTAAAACACCTGTGTCAAGGCAGACATTGCTGCTGCCCTCATGGAATTTACTGGGGGGTGTGGAAAAGGGGAGGATGGTACCAAAGGCAAGGGAGAGTTACATTATAGTTGTGTATATGACAAGTGCTTGATGTGGAAATAGAATGAAAGCACAGAACATCTAACCGAGAAGGGGTGTCCAAGTTGTATCCTAAAGAACACATAAAAGCAAGCCAGGATAGGGCAGGAATGAGGTGGAGTGTTCCAGGCAGGGGTGCAAGATGCATAAAGAGGTCAGAAAGGGCATGGCTTAGTGTGGAAATGGAGGAAAAGTGGAGAGCAGTGGGAGGTGAGACTGGAGAGGTGAGTGGGACCAGATCCTGAAGGGCGTTGAGGTTTTCACTGAAATCTTTTAGACCCTCAACTCAGGGAGGTGGGCATTTGACGGTTGCTTTCTTGTTCTGGGATTCCTCTCTCCTGCTCTGACTACACCCCTGTTATAGGGACATGGCTGGGAATGAGGCTCAAGGTCAACAGGCTGTGTCCCTCTTGTCCAGGTAAACTAGTCATTTCTACAGGTCTTGAGAATCAGCTTGAAATTGGGATGGAGGGGAAGTGTGGACTGAGGGTGTTGTTTCCTGCCTGCTTCAGTACAGTGAAAGGAGTAATTATTTATGCTTTTGGGGAGTTAAGAGTTCATAGGTTGTGAGTTTGGAAATTTTCACTGAGAGTGGAAACACTGCCTAACTTCTTAGAGAGCTGGGAATGTTGGCAGTGACTGTATTTTGGTTTACCACCGCAAGTGATTGCTTTAGGCCTGCCTTTTGGTTCTTTGGTTCCTGTGAGATTAAAGAGGCTGTTCTACGTGTATTTCCAAATGACCTGGGGATATTAGCACCCTGTGAGATAGTTTTCTTCCTAGTCATGAGGATGATGCATGGGTAGGAGAAGGGGGAACTCAGGTGTCAGTAAAGGAGAGTCCTTCGCTGGGAAGCAACATGGATGTGGTGAGAATTCTTAGGCGGACTCCACCATGCAGAAGGGCAAAGCTCAATGATTGTCTTGCTATGTAAGATAATGAAAAAATCTTGATCCTGTTTATTTCTGTTGGTTTGGAGATACCTTCATAAGAGGGGAGAGAAGCAGCTTTTCTTGACTGGAGATGAGACTGTCTGTACTATTGTATGAAAAACATCTTTCTCTAAAGTAAATGACTGTTAATGACCTGTTAGCAGGGCTAGCTTTCTGGATCAAGAGGCTGACAGACAGTTGGGCTTTGAGCAGCCATTGAAAGACTTTATATTTTTGTAACAGCTTGGTAGAGGAGGTGATGAAAGATGAAGAGTTCAGTAAGAAACCCTGGCTGTTATTCATCCCAAGTTCTAGGGAGTGAGCAGTACTGGGGCAGAGTGTTCTCACTGTTTATGCCATCTCCCTTTTCCATTCTGTTTTACTTACTGGGTTTTTTGAGGGCGGCAATATGTCTAGCTGAAAAAAAAAATCTGTGCATTTCCAAATCTCTCTTTGGAGAGAAGAGTGGGAGGGAAGGCCTTGTGATAGAATTTTGGCCCATGATGCATAAAACAGAAGTGTAGGATTTCTGGAAACGCTTTTGTTTTCCTGCTCCAGATGCTGTGCTTTCTGGCTTTTCCATTCACTCCTTCTTCATGCCTGGAATACACACTTCGATTTGGACGCTGGAGACAACAAAGAAAAGGTCAAGAGAATCACAGAGACCTTGGCCCTGAAATCTTTGAGCTGCTGAACCAGTGATAGCAGCTCCTGCCCCTAGACTTCCTGTTACTGATAATAAACCCTTATGGATTTAAACCACTGTAATCAGATCTCTGTAACTTGCAGACAAACCCAGTTCTTAACTGACACAAATGCCTTCAGGGATGAGGGGGATCTGTCTTGGGCAGGGAATCCCAGAACCTTCTTCTGGGACACTGCTCTGCAGAAGTCAGCTGACCTTGGAGGCCTTTGCTCAGGATCAGTGAAAAATCATTGCATTGTTACAATCATTGATTGTTACAATCTATCCACATGCCCAAACTTTGTCCCTTATCTTGATTTTAATCTGGATGTAACTCCTCTGAAAACTAGTTTTGTTTCAACTATGGCTGATCATTCCAGGTTTATTAAATACCAATGTCATGACTGACTGATTTTACTTGGATTTACTCTTTTTCTTGTTATAAGGGACCAGATGGGGGAAGAGGGAAGCTAAATAAACCCATGCTTTTAATTAATGAATAAAATAATTAGTTCATTAATTCATTATGTAATTATTCAGTGCCCATTATGTTCCAGGCACTGTATTAAATGTTAGGGATATAATGATGAATATGACAGATACTGCTTCTGTCCTATGTCTTGACTTAAGAAAGTATTGTTATTCTATTAAATGCCTGCTATGAGCCAGGTACTGCATTAGGTGCACCATACACACCATATTATATAATCTTCATGATAAACCTGTGAGATAAATATGGCTAGCAATTTTTTTAGAGATGTGAACATAAAAATGAGTATCAGAGAGATTTTACAATAAGTACATTACTACTGCTGGTGAATAGGGGGAGTTGGGATTCTACCCGACTTCAAGGTCCTAACCAACTTGGAAATCTCCAGTGGCTCTGTTTCTGTTAGGGAATATATGAACTTACACGTCCTGGTACTGGCTTAACGAGAGCAAGGAATAAAGAAGCTGGGGACTGGTGTTTCTAGAGCTAAGCACGTGTTTGAAATTATATTATTTCCAGAACAGAGACAGATTGGTTCTCAATTTTAGGGATGGACTAAGAGTCGTCCGGAAAGATCAGTGTGTATTAGAGTTCAGGGAAATAACACCATCAAAAATGTAAGCTCTCTGAAGTTCAGGCCTGTATCTTATCTCCATATTCTCAGCATCTAATAAAATGATTGGTACATGGGAGGTACTCAATACATGATGAATTGAATAAAGGAACTCCAGACTAGAAGGCTAGAAGTAAGAAGTTCCAGGGTCCCATTATATCAAACATTTGTTGAATCCCTATTATAATCCAGATGCCTTGTAAGTGTTGGATCAATAGGAGATCTGATTTCCGCCCTTAAGGAGTTTGTTACCTCACCACACCTTTTAGTCCTAGAACTAGAGGATTAGATATCATATTATAACAGATAATACATATATTAAGCATCATTCACAGCTAATGGTCATTGGTGATTCCCAAACCACACCACAGATCCACAGACCAGATGATATCCACAGGTTGGCTTTAGACAAGGATATGTGCCTGGGTCTCAGAATCTTAGATCGTGAAGCTCATTAGGGCTTCATAAGTGATGATGGTCTGGATCCTTGACAGAGAACCTTAGAATATGCTAGAGGAAGGGTGTATAATTACAGCAATAATAACAGTGTTAGTTACTGGTTACACATTAAGTGCTATATACTTAACAGTTACCTTATTTAATTCTTAATCTTATGAGGATGTTTCATCCCCATTTTAGAGATAGGAAATCAGGCTTAGGTAAGTTAAAGCTTTAGCCCCAAATCACACCAAGGCTAATTGGTAGAGCTGAATCAAGCATATATCTCCCTAACTTCAAAGCTGATGCTTTCAGCTGTTTTTTTTCCTGAAGTTGCCTCTCTCATGTTGTTAGTCTGACTCAGCCAGGGTGCAGAGTGGACCTGCCTGTAATGTTTTAGACTTCCCCTGCAAGGAGAGTATGGGTATGGGCTAAGGTGGCATTTGCCCCCTGCAGGGGGTTTGCTCAAAGTCTAAGTACCCTTCAATTTTAAGACACAAGTGGATTTTTCCCTGAAGTGTTGCTTGAGAATGGAACACTGATAACTTTCTGGAACCAATTCTCCTGGGTCACCCCCTTAAGAGTATAGGTCCCAGTACTCAGTGTGAACATACTGATGTAGCCAAGGGAGTCCCTATATGTTTGCTGAAGCTTCAGAATCTGGTGGCTAGATGCCCCCTCCCTTAATGCTAACAACATTTAAAAGATCTACCAGGCAAAGGAGGTTTCTCCATTGCCTGGTAGGAGGTAGGAGTAGTCCATTTGAGAATGACCCCTGGTGGGTGGAGGGTCAGGGTCTTCAAAAGTGAAGGCCAATTGTATTGAAAGGGAAGTTGTTGATGACTGGAAGGCCACAATTTCCTTGAGAGCAGATACTTGGTAAAGAAATTGGTTACTAATTTCAGGTTCCTCTGAACTTATCTTGTATCTACTTGGTGAAAAGAAAATAGTACTTGGGCCAACATCGTGACATTTTCTACTCATCTGGAAGTTCTGACCTAGAAAGCCATGTTTATATATTCATGAAACATTGATCTAACATCTACCATAAGTCAAATGCTAAATGCTAAGTTTACACGAAAGAAAAGAAAGGAACAAAACCCTCAGCTTTTAACCAGTCACAGTATAGGGGAGACAGAAGTTGAAAAAATAATTGTGGTTAAATATTAAAACTGCTATCACGGAAGGATGTATGTACCAAGTACTATGAGAACCTTCTGCCCGAGAAGGCTTACTGGAAGAGGTGACATTTGATGTAGATCCTGAAGAATGGATGGAAGTGGAAGTGGGCACTGAGGGGAAGTGGATGGAAAGGGGCTTCCTTTGTAGGTAAGATATCATGAAGGAAAATACCAGGGCATTCAAAGTGGGAGGTGGGTTGAGAGTGATATGATGGGTGTGTACCCTCTGTATTGCCCAGGCTGCAGCTCAGGTACCTTCTTGGTAGGCCAAATGGAGCAAAGGGCCATTTTGTTCCTGTAGCATCTTCCAGTTTTTGCCAGAGATAGGAGCTGGCAGGCTAGGGTGGGTGGGAGGCATGGCACTGGAGGACATAAGAGGCAGGCAGAGATCAGGACTAAGTGTTGGGTAAGGCCAAAGTAAGAACGGGTCAGGAGGACTGGTCATAACAATAGACTATGGCATCAGATGCAGGAAAAGATATCTATTCCAAATTGGCTCATGCTTGGTCATCAGACTGAGGTCAGCTCGCAGAATTTAGTTCAGTGACCACAAGAATGTATGAGTCTTACTGGCTTTATATGGGGCAACAGAAGTCATTCCCAGCCAGCCCCATTTCTGAGATAGACTTTAAAGGGGTGGATCTCTCAAGGTCTGTGCTGCTGTCCTTGAATGGGACCTGCATTCTTTATATTTACTCAGAGACTCTCATTTTACATGTCCTTACAACACATTTAGGATTTAGGGCAAATTGGGGCTCATCTGGCTGGTTTGTCCTCTAGGCTGGTAGAGACTCATTCATCAGAGTCTTCGAAAACCTTTTTGAAAGAAAGCTTTCCAAGGCTAAAGCTAGACAGTATTCCTTCCTCTCTGTTCCAGGATCTTCATTCAGATTCTTGTGACCAATGACATTAATTTGTGAGTCTGGTGACCACCAAGAATGACCTTCTGCGGCTGTAGAACAGTCTTTCTTTGAGCACAGCTCACTGCTCTGGATGGGGGATTACTTCTGTAGCCTTGATCCCAGGGAATTTTGCTCTAATTGAGCCTAATCTTTTTAGTATGGCCAGCACAGCAAAATCAAAAGGAAGGGTTAAAGAATGTTGCCTGCTGCCAAGGCAAAAATAGTACTCTTATCTCCTTCGTGATTGGCTCATCAGAGAGTTTTCCCTTGACTTTTCCAGGTAAGAGCCTATCCACCATGATGTTTTGATGATATAGGGTGGCCTTGAGAAAACCAGCTGCTTTACTTCCCAAGGGGTATATCCAAGTATAATTACACATTTCCTGGGATCCTTTGAAAATGAGGGAGGACATATTTTTTGAATAAAGCCAAACTTTTAAAAACTCAAATAGAGAAATCAGCTGTAGGATCCTTTCTCTTACAGAGACCCTAGAGAACACTCTCCTAGGAAATAGCCTGTTACATCTTTATCTGTTTGTCATCCATCTTCTGTTTTACAGATAATCTCCGTAGGGGACTAAGGAAAACCTCCCAGCTCTTTTCCTTTTTAATGTAGACTATCATTGAGATAATATTTCTTCTAGGTTTTCATCCTATTTGGAAGCGATTATCATTCATCTCCAGATGTTTTGAGATAATGTCTTTCCTTTTCCCATTTTCCATTCTTTCAAGAAAATATTTCCCCTTATTCTGGTGTAATTTAACAAATTATATCACATATTTCCTTATACTTCCTTTTTCTAATTTAAGGCTTTGCTATCTCTTTTCAAAATCTCTTTTGAATGCCTTCTTAATGATACTGAAATTTTAGAGGTAATTCACATTACTTTCTCTTATAACATTGAAGCATGCACAAATATTTCAAGGACACAGGAAGTTCTTGTGAACTATTTTTAAATAAGCTCTCACTTTCCTGATTTCTACTTAAAAAGCAGTTAAATTGTAATCTTTCATTCCTTTAAAGTCTCAGAAAACGCTGATTCAACACTACTTAAAATGTTTACTTATACTGACAGCAAAACACTGAGTAATTTCTTTTTAATTTTAAGGTATCCTACACTTCTTATATTTGCAGCTCAAGTCTATTTGGTTGCAACCTGTCTTATTCTATGATATTAGAGATGCTATATTCATGTTTATTGAGAAAAAATGTCATATTTATAATCTATAGGCATATTGTTTTTCTTGTAAGGGGTTAATAGCCTTGATGAAAATTTTCTGAAGAAAGGTTCCCCAGAGGAAGGTTTTATTAAATTCATCAAACATTTACAAAACGCAGACTGTGTTCCTGGCTTTGAGGAAAGAGCATCAAAGCTGAATAAGACTCCATCCTTTTTCTCAAGATGCTTATAAAAGATATACAACCAGAGTAAGATATAAGCCATAAGAGGATATAGGTTGGAAAGATTATTTTTAAGTAAGTCAAGGAAGGTGGCATTTTAAGGGAACTATGATGGTAGGGAAGGAGAGGAAGGACATTCAAGGGAGACAAAGAGCATAAGTTTGGGGAATTACGCATTAGACCGGGGGATATAACAGCCATGCATATAATACTGCTGGAGCACAGGGGACAATGGGAGATAAGTTTGGGGGGCCAGATGGCCCAAACTCTGGGGGGCTTTGGATGCCACGTTAAAGAGATTGCATTTCAATCTGCCTTGGGTGAGGAACACCGTGGAGGAATTTGAACAGTAAGATGATCTGGTCATGCTGATGGTATTACAGAAAATGGAGCAAATGATGTCTCAGAGCCTGAGACATCATATAAAAAGCTATATAAAGGTAGAAAAGTACCATTTACTGATAGCCTACTGTGCTCTCCAAACTATATTATGTTCACATGCATAGTCTTAATTACAAGAGGGCACGTACAAGGAGGCAGTTTGAACACAGGCAGTCATGCCTAATGTGGCAGATGTCACCGGTGTTTACTAATCTCCTATGTAGGAGATTAGTAAATCTCCTAACTAAGAGATTTACTTAGTTAATCTCTTAACTAAGTACACAGGGCATTAGCCTTTCCAGGCTGTCATTTCTCTGCTAGAGTGGTTGTGAGAGTGTATGTATGTGGATACAGAAGGGCCACAAAACTAAAATGGTCTGTAATACTGAGTTGTCACATGGAGAATAGTACCCTAGAGTCATCTTGACTTGCAGCAGATTTTGAGTGCACAGAAATAAACCTTTGCTGTGTTAAGCCTCCGAGATTTTGGTATTGTTTGTTAGTGTAGCATAACCTATACCAGTCTTATCTAATAAAACTTTCTGAAGTGATGGAAATGTTCTCTATCTGCATTGTCCAACATGGTATCCACTAGGAATGTATGGTTATTGAGTACTTCGGGGCTGAAGGTAGGCTGTGTCAAGATGGGCCACTTTGTCATGAAGATGTCAAGATGAGCCACTTTGTCATGAAGATGTCAAGATGGGCAACTTTGTCATGAAGATTATTTTGAGCTGAAGGCAATTGAGACCCTGCAGGCTCAAGAGAAACTTTGTCCCTCCTTTAACTACAGAGAAGAATCTAAACTGGGTCTTGCCCAAAATAAGGGTTATTAGCAGAGAAATTTTATCTGAGTGGCCCATCTGTACGGCAGACCAAGCATCTAATTACCAAACATTTGTTTTTCTTATTACCTTGTGAAGTGCATTCCTTTTCTCTGAAGTCCCAGACCCCTGCCTTCTTCTCCTTAGTTCAGGATGACATATATATGTCTCATTTTGCCTATCTTTAGAAGTTTTATGTCTATATGGATGCCCTGTATGCATACATAATTTTTTTAAGTTTATTTTATTTAAGTGTGTGTGTGTGGGGGGGGTGTGTGGAGAGACAGGGAAAGAAAGAGAATCCCAAGCGGGCTCCATGCTGCCAGTGCAGAGCTCACGGTGGGGATCAAACTCACGAACTGTGGGATCATGCATGACCTGAGCCAAAATCAAGAGTCAGATGCTTAACCAACTGAGTCACCCAGGTGCCTCACATACACTATTAAATTTTATTTTCTCCTGTTAGTCTGTCTTATGTCAATTTCATTCTTAGGACAGCTAGAAGGACCTTTAAGGGAGCAGGAATTCTTGCCTCCTGACAAGTACTTGAAATGTGGCTAGTATGATTGAGGACCTAAGTTTTAAATTTTATTTAGATTTAGTTAACTTAAATTTAAATGGACCTCTTGTCCGCTATTTTTAAAAAGTTCCTTTAACTGCTACAGAAAGCCTGGAAAAAACCTTTCTAATTGGACCGAAAGTAGTGGAGGTGAAAAAATTTTGAACAAAAGTGAACTAGAAAGAAATGGAGATTTCTCTTATAAATGTCTCTAACAAAAAGGTAACTGCTCATCAGTTTTCAGAGCTTCACCCATGTCTACTCTTTCTTAAAAATAACCAGCTCAAAATAATCAATATTCCAAAGAGACATACTTTGGGGTGGTATATTTTTCTCCCCTTCAGAGATAGAGGACAAGGCTAGTCTACTCGAGGGAAGTCATGTAGGACAGGCTTCACAGAGACGGTACATTGGGCTAAGGAAGAGTGGCTTATCTTCAAGCAGACAAAAGAGGGGTCAAAACAGATATTCTAACTACAGGCCACACTATGGGGAAAAACACAGTTCTGCATAGTGAGAGGGTATGGGCACAGGCAGGAGCCAGATTGTGGAGTATGCTGTGGTATTGTGTCTGGTGCCTAAGGAGTGTGACTCTATCAGAAATATTTTTAAAGTCATTTAAGTTACAGTCAGTGCAAGAAGGAAACTCTGACCCTCCTTTGTCTCCTTGAAAGCAGTAAGTAAATCTCCCATGTGAAACGAACTGCTTGGGAGGAAAAATTTCTTCTACCCTTTAAGGTCCTTCTAGCTGGACTAAAAGTCAAATTGACATGAGACAGATTAACAGGAGAAAATAAAATTTAATAACATACAGGCAATCCATAGACAGGGAAATTCCCAAGACAGTGAGGCAACATGACATGGGCTAAGGAGAGGGGTGGGGTCTGAGGATACACAAGAGAGAAAGATCTTAGCCAGAGGGTGAAAGGAGATGCTTGGAAAGCCAAGGTTACCCTATAATGAAGAGAAGTTTCTTAGGTAAAGGGGAATCCCTGTTAATAGCTCTTTTTCTGGTACAAGCAGGCAGCTGCTGCGAGGAGATAAAGAGCTTTTCCTGAACTTGTTGGGTTTTGGTCCCTTTTATTTATTTTTTATTAAACAAATTTTTTAATGTTTATTTTTGAGAGAGAGAGAGAGGTAGACAGGGCATGAATGGGGGAAGGGCAGAGAGAGAGGGAGACGCAGAATCTGAAACAGGTTCCAGGCTCTGAGCTGTCAGCATGGAGCCCGACAATGCTGGGCTCCAAAATTCGATGCAGGGCTTGAATTCAGGAACCTTGAGGTCATGACCTGAGCCTAAGTCAGACGCTTAACCAACTGAGCCACTCAAGTGCCCCTGATAGCTTTTAACTCAAAATCATGTTCAGGCCAAAATGACTCCTCTTGCAGCAGGTGGCCCTCAGCCCCTACATTGCCTTCCCTGTACCAGGATGTAGAAGGCATTCTTATCACCAGAAATGGGCAATTTAGTGTAGCAGGGGAGCCTCAGGAAGAGAATTATCACCAAATATAACTTTGTTTTGCATAAGAAAGACTTCCCCACTTGGCATGAGAAACATTTGTTTACTAAGCATTTGCTCTTCTTATCTCCTTATGAATTATCTTCCTCCCTTTTGAAGTTCTAAACCTCTTCCACCTTCTCTTTAGCTCAGGGTAACATATAAGCCTCATTTATCTGAGGCTCTTGAAGACCCGGTGTGTACATAATTAAATTTGTTTTTCTCTCATTAATCTGTCTCACATCGGTTTGCTTATTAGACAAACCAGAAGAATCTAGAAAGCTGAAGGATTTTTTTGTTTTCCATCATGGGCCAAAAAGGCTGTGTAAACAAAACTTGTTACTTCCTCACTAATTTAATACCCCAAGCCCCAACTTCTTTGTCTTGTCATTTCACAAATTTATTGTCTTTGTCTAAAAGGCATAAGAGCTGCCTGCTTTAAGTCGCTTTTTGAAGTCTCATATTTTCATTTTATTTCCCATATGTACAAAACTAATTTTTCCCCCTGCTAATCTGTTTTATGCCAATTTAATTATTAGGTGAGCCAAAGACACTAGAAGGGAAGAAAGGAAAAAATTTCTGTTCCCACGTGGCCATTTTCCTGACAGATTGGAGTAGACAGTTCTTTCTGAAAAGAACTCTCTAACAAGGCTGGCAGAGAAAGACCACTGACCCCAGTCATTTCCCCAGGGGGCGGGGGGCAGAGGACACATATTGATTCAACAGGTAGAAGCTAAAGCTGTTAGGATTGAATTTGTACCTATGAGGACATTGCTGTTAGACGGAGTCTCAGCATGTGTGAATATTTTGAAGGTTACATTGAATGGTGACATTTTAAAAGCCTATTACGTGTGTGTAGCTTACAAAGTTTTAACAGAAGGGGGGACTTTGGAAGTGGGAAGAATGCCCAGAAAGGAGTCAAAGGCTGGTGGTTCTAGAGCATCAAAAGTGAGAAGTCAGCGTGGCCTGGCTTGCTTGCCCAGCAGCCCCACAGCTTTGGGTAGGGCCTCTGTGTGGTTGAAATGTAGATAATGGCAGTACCGATCTCACTGAGTCACCCTGATGATTAAATAGGAAAAAGCACTTTGCAAACTGTTCAGTATCCTATTAGTCTTTTTATCAAAAAAGTCACATAATAAAATTGTTTTTTTTTTAAATTTTCGTTAATATAAATGTATTTTTGAAAGAGAGAAACAGAGCGTGAGCAGGAGAGGAGTGGAGAGAGAGGAAGATACAGAATCTAAAGCAGGCTCCAGGCTCTGAGCTGACAGCACAGAGCCCTATGCGGGGCTTGAATTCATAAACCACAAGATCATGAATGGAGCCGAAGTCAGATGCTTAACTGACTGAGCCATCCAGGTGCCCCTAAAATTGTTTGTTTTTGTTTTTGTTTTTTTTAATCACATAGCCTTGCATTGGTCAGAGAGCTCACTAGCGTCATCTGAACCAGTGGCAAAAATATAACAGCACCAGTGAAGGCTGCTAAATTAAACTTGTCGTGGTTGGCTGAATAATGCCTCCCCAAAATGTTCATGTCCTAATCATTAGAACCTATGAATAACAGCATAATGATGAATACTACCTAATGTGGCAAAAGATATGATTATGTTAAGGATTTTGATATGTAGAGATTATCCTGGATTATCCAGGTAGGCTTGAAATGTAATCACAGATCCTTATAAGAGGGAGATAGAAGGAGAGTCTACCCAGAGGAGAATGTTATGTGGCAGAACAAATAGATTTGAAGATGCTCTCTTCTGGTCATGAAGGTGGAGGAAGGGGCCAAGAGCCAAAGGACGCAAAGAGCGCAGCTGTGGAAGTGGCGAAAGGCAAGGAAATGGATTTTATTCCAGGGCCTCTGTAGGGAGCATGACCTTGCCAACAACTTGACTTTAGCCTTTTCACCTTAGTGAGACTAATTTCAGACTTCCGGTCTTCAGAATTGTAAGAGAACAAGTTTGCATTGTTTTAAGCTATTGAGTTTGTGGTGATTCGATGTGGCAGCCATAGGATAATAATATGTTCACTAAACATTTTTTGGGGACCTATAATGTTCAAGACACTGTGTTGGTCTGGCTGAGACTATAACAAGGAACAAAAATAATCAGTTTTCCCTCTTGATATTTACCCTTATGTATAAGAATGGTAAGGCAAGAAATGACAATAACGGTGAAAATGTCAGAGCTATGAGAGAAACAAATTATATGTTACGTTAATTCAGTGGATGGGGAGATTCTTGAGTCAGCTGGTAGAATCAAGAAAGCCCACGTGAACCTGGGTGGCTCAGCTGGTTAAGTGTCTGACTTCAGCTCAGGTCATGATCTCACAGCTCCTGAGTTCAAGCCCCTCATAGGGCTCTGTGCTGACAGGTCAGAGCCTGGAGCCTGCTTTGGATTCTGTTCCTCCCTATTTCTGCCCCTCCTCTGCTCACGCTGTCTCTTTTTCTCTGTCTCAAAAATAAATAAACATTAAGAAAAAAGAAGAAGAAGAGGAAGAAAGCCCACGTGGAAGAGGTGATAATTAAAATTAGGCCAAAATCAAGCAAAAATAATGGCAGGTGGAGGTGGGAAAGATGGTGGAGGTGGGTTAGATAGGTGGGGTTGTACCAGGGAGAGGGAAGGGAATGAGCATAATCATGAAGATGGGAAACTAAAGAGACATTTGTAAAATAAGGAATAGTGCATTTTTGCTGTAACATAAGATACTTGGAGTTGGCTACAAAGAAAGATCAGGGCCATAGAATGGAAAGCTTTAGATCCCAACCTAAGGGATTTATATATTTTTTTTTACTAGACAATGGAGCACCATGAAAGATATTTCACAGAATAGTGACAAGCATGAAGCTTTTTTATATTGAATATATTTGTTTAGTCATAGGTTTAGGGGGAAATTGTAATTGTTGCATATGAAAATAACTGTGGCAAATTGAAGAATTTATAGTCAATTCTTCTGCAGTGCAGAATTTTCTCATATATTATAACTCTAGTTATATTTTAAGTTCTTAAAATGTGCTTTTGCAATCAGAATACAATGATGAAATAAACCTATTAAAGGAAGACAGCTTTTTTTTTTTCTCCCAGAATTAAAAAGTAGGTTTCTGATACTGTACTTGGAAGAGAAAATCTAATTGAAAAGATAGCTAGTGATAAACAATATATTAACTCATGCATTGGGTGGCCGTTCTCAGCCCGACAAGCATAAAATTTTCTGATGTCATGAGAATGTTAAAAATGATATTATGAGCAGAAAGAAAAGACTGACAGGTTATATAGGTAGCGTCAGAGAACTGTAGGAGAAAATGGAATGGAAATAAAGCAGAAGTGATGGGAGTTAAGCATGAGGAAGTCCATCTTTAAGGACTAAAATGAAGAAATAGTAGAATGTATTTTGAAGAAGATTTTACTCCTTTAAGACAAGAAACTTCCACCAGTTTTTGTTCATACAATTTGTTTGTGGTAGGCAGGATTTAGCAAATTATTTCTGCTTTCGAATTTATATTTGGTGCCTGGCACTAGACTAATGCAGGCGACTCCACAATAAAGAGGAGAGACATTTTCTTACACCTGGTGGAGGATGATCCTTTGAGTAGAAAATAGTGCTTTTAGATGACAAAATTCTCTGTTATCTAAATAACCTGAACATGCTTTTAAGGGAGCACTATGTTCACTGGCTCATTGACCAAATGCTGGAGTTTCTCTAGTCAATCTTTCCAGGGAATATGGAGAAGCGGAGAAGATATGCTGGTGGATAGAGTAGTGGACCAGGAAGTGAGCCTTTCAGTATTTTACCTTTCACATTTTATGAAATTAAGTGTTTTGTAAGTCTGATTGTATAAAGAAGAAGCTCAAAATGAAAAAAAAAAAAAAAACAACCTCAGAAATGATCCACAATAAAATATATTTGCTAGGCAAATAATGGAATATTGTTCTCTGGGTAACTCTAATGGAAAATAGGAGAGGTGTTTAAAAGCATTCATTACAAAAGCACGTATTGCATTGGAAACCACATGAAAGAAATTTGTGAACAAAAGCAGACAAAAAAAGTGGCAATAAGAAGCAAATCATACAGTAAATCAAAATTTTGAGAGGTTCACCTTTAAAGATGAGGTACAAGATAAAAAAAGGGGGGGAGGGGAAGCAGGCGTCAGACAGGAAGATCATTCCTCCTTCCCAAGACAGCCTCACATGCAAGAATTTATCCAAAACAACGCCAGGTGTTCACTTGTATTATTGAATACTCATGAGATTAAAAGGCAATCTTTCCATAGAAGCCACGTTCTCTCTAACATGGATGCATATCTGCCATCTAAACATTCCTCAGAATGGTCTACTTCTGCCCTTTGCTGCAGAAAACACCCTGTTGCTGATGGTGCCAAAGCTCTCAAAGATACTTTAAAACAAATTCCATCAAGGTCAAATAGTCCAGGGAAAGATTGGCCCCAAATGGTTACAATTGTAGCAAAGAGAATATGACTCCCTTAACTGAGAGCTTGGGCTAAATAGTCATAAATGTATTCATAATTCACATTAAAATTTTTATTTCTCATTATCCAATTATTCCCTTTCTTCTTACCTAGTATGTTATTCAGGACAGGTTATTGCAGATGCCAGAAACCCGGGGAAGGACTGCAACACTTTCAGCATCGAAACCCTGAGTCCAAGATTTATTCACGTATTATGAGCTGGACATTTAGTTTCATTTCATCTATAGGTATTTCAGTTAACATGAATATTACATCAGTGTAGACTCCACTGACTTATTGACTGGTGTCAAAGAAAAAAATGATTCAGTCTTAACACTTGTTCAAGAATGGTAAGGCAGATTTTATTCAGGACCATCAAGATAGGTGTAACGACAATTGCAGTGGAGTTTTGCAGCGGGAGAGAGAGATTGTGCTTAACTCTGAGTATAGGGAAAAGTGAAAATTTATAACCTAAAAGCAGGGCAGGAGGGGGCGGTCAGTGGATGGAAAATTATTAAAAGGAAATGTAAGGGGTAAGGGAAGGTTCTAGCTAAATTGACCTAACCGTATTCTTGCTGAATGGCCAAGGTGATGAGACATCACCAGGAGGATGGTGGGGGAAGAGGGAACAATCAGATATTGATGATGGTCTGATATCCAGGGTGGGAGATTCTGGCTGAACTGATTTAGCATTAAGTATTCATGCTAAAGTTAGCTAGCCACCAACATGGAAGCCCAAAAGTCAGGGCCTTTTTGAGAAGAGACTTCAGAGGAGCCTAAGGTTTGGTCAAGGGGAGACTCTTTGTCACTGGATATTCTGTGTGTGTGTGTGTGTGTGTGTGTGTGTGTGTGTGTGTGAGAGAGAGAGAGAGAGAGAGAGAGAGAGAGAGCACACACACACAGAATTTAGATCGCTCCAAACACTAGCAATGTCAAAATGATAAGCTTGGATTTAGATGGAGGGGAGCAAAATTTGCCATCCCAAAATGTGTCCCTTTGGCATTATTGGATTTGGATTATTTGGATTATTTATTATTATTTGGGTGATTTCAGGTTGCTTATTTATAATACACAGATGGCCCAGGAAGAATCTTTGAACTTCCCCCTAAGTGCCTAAAGGAATTTAGACGGGGGACCTTCTGTTTGAAGGAAGCTGTCACCACATATAACTATAGTATAATATAAACTAGGTTTGATAGAAAGGGAGAAATTTAACAAAACCCATTTAAACCCATGTTAAAAATTTCTCTCTTTGTCCCATTGTTTCTATATGGCCCAGCTAACATTAGTTTACCTAACATTTACTCTTTTTCATTTTCCTGTGAATTATTTTCCTTCCCTTTGAGGTCCCAGACCCCTACTGCCTTCTCTTTAGCTCTGGATGGCATACATATAAACCTCAATTGCCCAACAGCCTGTGGGCCTCATATTCTTATGGTGCCTCTATGAGGTACATAATTGCATTTGAGTTTCTTCTGTTAATCTGTCTCATGTCAATTTAATCCTTAGACCATCTAAAAGAACCTTGCAGGGTGGAGGGAAAATTTTGCTTTTTAACATAGAGGGCACTTAAAATAGAAACCTCAACAATGGCTAATATTAGGTGTTGGTTCCACTGTAACAGACAAAATAGCAGTGGTTAAATAAAACAGAAGTTTAATCCTCTCCCATGTAATGGTAGGGGCCAGCTGGAGACCAGGCCTGACAGGCAGGACAATTACCGGCCTTTGCTACAGGCTGCAACTAATGGTCATTAATACGCCACTTAAAGGAGATGTTCATTCATTGTGTTTTATCATCACAGGGTATTAAACAACCTGTGCTCAGGATTCCCATAATGGTGGCACAACCTAGAATTAGTAAAATAAAAATTAAGCGAACAGCAAATAGAGCAATACACATCAGCATCAACAAGTTTGCTGGCCACTGCTCATTTATTTTTCTACCACACTAGATAAATTGCGAACTTATTAGATACACGGTGACAAGTTAATTAATGAAGCTCAACAATGATACAGGGCCAGCCTAGTACTTTTAGGCTAAACAGGATTCAAAAGCACTAATTACCGGAATTTTTGAGTTGTGCTGAAACCACTCACATGTATACACCTTTCGACTGTATTATTATTAATCATTTAACATGATAACTTTAGGAACCTACACATTCCTTCTATCATAAGTAGAGCAACATATGGGAAAAGTTTTCTTTTTAAGTGCAAAATTTAAGGTTTGATACCCAAATGCATATTTGGAGATTAGCTATTCATGACATAATTAAGGATGCAAACAGTTTCAATCTTAAATGCTTCATTTGGTTGAAAGGTTTTATTGTGTCTTTCCTTAAGAATCTTAAATGCCACCTATGGCCAATGTTTCCAATCACTGGAATAACTTGTGGAGCATTAATATGAGTAAAGATTCAAGGGCTGTATCCCTGGAGATTCTGATTTTGTGGGTCTCAGGTGAAGCTTAGGCGCTTGCATTTTTAAAAAGCTTTCCAGATGCTAGAAATCTCAGATTCAGGGAATTTACTCAGAAACCCAGGTTTATGTAAGAATAATGTCTGACAAATTTGAAATGTTGGATGTCTTGGAAAGGAAGTTGTTTTAGATTGCTTTCTTTGTATTAAAAAACATTCCAATACTGTTACTATTTTGGCAAAAAAAAAAAAGGCTCTACTTGCTTTTTAATGATCTTTATGACTAATGACCTGATGACTAAAAATAGATATCTTAAAACTCCACCCAACACCTAAGATATGATTTTTTTCCCTGCTCTCCCTTAATTTTTAAATGTGTTTAGAGAGAACCTCTTCCCAGCTTTTTATACCAGCTGTACTGTTCTTCACTAGCTGTGCCATTTTCTTGCAATTCAATATTTTAAAGACTGTTAAATTCATTAAACAAAGAGGCCATTAGAGCCAGGTGGCTCTAATTCCTTGGTGGCCTACCTAAGCAACCCAAAATCTAAGCCCGTAAATGCCTCAAGGTTAGGAACTCAAAAGGCTAAGAACAACCAATCATAAATACCTAACTAGGCTTTAAGCTATAGCCAATCAAATAGTTTCTTTTCTTTGCTTCTGCACTTTTCCCTGGCACTTGTTCACCGATGGCTCCTGTTCACCGAAGGCTTCTATTCACTGATGGCTCCTGTTCACTGATGGCTCCTGAACACATCTTGTTTGGCACTGCCCAATTCAAATGGATTTTTGATCAAATAAACTTAAAAAAATTTTTTTTTAATATTCTTCAGTTTATTTTTAACAGAACATTGCCTAAGGTGTATCTTCCTAAGGAACCAGGAGTATAAAGTCACCAACTTTTTTGAAAGTTGGTATTTCCAGTGCAGCAGAGTTAATCTTCATGACTGTGGTGGTGAGCAGTCAGTGCAAGACCCTGTCTCTATCTCTGCCAGTCATGGCAAAATACAGTCTGGGCAGGTTTCCAAGTGTGGCTGACATTCCTAAGCCAGTAAGAAGTGTCCAAAATGGTTTCCAGCTTTCTCTCCAGGGGTAAGAGTTGGACCTGTTGTCATGGAGACTGACCTTTACCAGCTTGAACACATTTGCCATTTGACACAGAGGAATAAATCAGTGGTCTGACGGAAGGCACGGGCTGTAGGCTGGCTCTCCTGGAGCATTATCGTCGGTTTGCTCAACAATTCCACTGACTTGGTTCTTGAAACTGTTCCATGGCATCCATGAGAGCAGGACTCACCCATGCCAGCAGTCTCAGTGAGCCCGAAGTGGCCTCCACTTGAGGATTTACAGCCTTAGCAAACACAAAGCACATTTCTTTGTTTCCTTTCAGAAATTGAGGAGTGATTCATTTTCAGTAAACAAAGAGAGGATTACCGACCGACGTGTTTACTAGTCTGGAATTCAGCTCCTTCTGAATGCCATTCCTTCAGTTCCCGGGAAAGACATTGTGCATTTCAAACAGTTCTCTTTCTTCTTTAATCCACTTTCTTCCTACTTGGAAAAGATATATAATTTAGCCCTCCCTCAAATCCAAACGAGATGACTTTCAAAGGCCGTTTAGGCCCTAATGTTTGTCCTTTGCAAGAACAAGCAGCTGTGATTCTGAAGAATTTAAATGCAGATGCTGTTGGCAGCCTGAGATGTTTTCTGCCGTTGAAATGCAAAAGAAAATTTCACTTTACAACTGCACTGTGCCACTCCTGACATTGATGGGTCCTGTATTCACCAGAGGGGGAGAAATTAAAATATCTTACCTGTCTGCACAATATCTTTGGTGGTTAGACAACAATAAAATATTCATTAGTCTGATACATTCACTGTTAAAACTGACAGATCAAGTTGAAACTGGTTGAGAACGTGTGCAGTGTATCATGTTCCTACTTTCTGTAGATTAACTTTCTATCATAACAACCGCATTCGGTAGGGCTCACATTGTCTCAATTATAAAGTCAACTCAGAGACATTAGCACTATAGCGATTGCTTCAGCACATCTGAAATATTTTTAACTGTTGACAAAAGGTTCAGTTTCATTATAGTGAACTCCAGAGTAAAACTATGGTAATGTAATCACTTTCTCAGAGTTTCATCATTTATGGCCCCAGAAAATCATTAGAACGCTCCAGAATTATCCCAAAATGGTCCAAAGTAAGCAGTTTTCAAGTCAGTGGGAATTGCAGAGGCAGCTGATATCCACCTATCCATTTATTTATTAGAAATAGGTCACAGATAGCTAATTTTTGACATGAATCTTCTCATTTCAAAAGAATGTTAGAAATAGCTCAGCTAATGTACCATATAAGTTCAGTTCAAGTTTTGATAATGAACCTAAAAGACATGTTAACAAATGAACTTATTGCTTTATATGCCCAAACCTGAAAGTTTTGTTTTCCCTTATTCTTCCCTGGGTATAAACAAATTCTCCTGACAGAAACTCAGCATCAACTCAGAAAAATTATTTTCCACTAAATATTTTTATTCATATGTTACTGTTCATATGCTACTGTTCAAGGAGTTTAGAGATATCCTTAGCAGAGAAGGGGAACTTTTTACCTTGTGATTTGGGATTTAAAAAAAACAAATTTTTTATGTTTATTTATTTTTGAGAGAGTGAGACAGAGTGTGAGCGGAGGAGGGGCAGAGAGAGAAGGAGACAGAATCCGAAGCAGGCTCCGGGCTCTGAGAAAGAGTTCAGCACAGAGCCCGATGTGGGGCCTGAATCCGTGAACCCTGAGATCATGACCTGAGCCGAAGTTGAATGCTCAACCGACTGAGCCACTCAGGCGCCCCGTGATTTGGGATTTTTAAACCACTAGCTTCATTAGACTAATAGGGTGTGGGGGGAATGAAATCCTCTATTTTGAGATCCAGGAATTTCCACTGGTAAAAAGGAGACACCAGGCTCAAAATGGAGTCACCTGTGCTGAGCCCACATCACCAAACTGAGACTTAATACCCAACCTAACTGCAGTTTCAACCAGTAATCTTAAACTGGCCGGTCTGAATCCTGGTCAACACTAGTGAGGTCATCCTCCTGATGGACCCAGTCTGTCCCCTCAAAGAAAGTATAGACTGCTTATAAAAGACAGCTCTTCAGAGATACTTTCTATTTGCTAGATGGGATGCTGCCCAATTCATGAATACAGCTCATTTGATCTTTAAATTTACCCAGCTGAAAATTTGTTTTTTAACACCCATCTATTGACAGAAGGCCCAATTTCGTTATACTGAATAATGGAATAGCCCTGTAGCCATCTAATAAAAATGGGGTTAAACATGCTTTTCCTTCCTTCTAGCAAGATCTCTGTGCTCTGAAAATAGCCACAGAGTGAGGGGAGTTTTATTTCTCTTTATTTAGTAAGGATTAGGTATCTTGACTTTCTTTCATCATGTTCCGAGTTGTATGCTTTGATGAATTTACCCATTTACCTTGCTTTTTAGATCTTAACTAGGGATGTGAGTGTTAGTGCAAATATCTCTATATTGGTATTTTAGTCATTAGCATTTCTTGAGTTTTGGTAACAAATTTGAGCTTGTGTTGAAATTTTAGTTGTTAAATGCATTTGATAGTTTGAGAGTTCAGAATTATTCTGATCTTACATATAGTTCAAGTTTAATCCAATTTCCCAGGCAACTTTTCCTATCATAATTATGCCATTTCTCATGGACTAAAAATTACTACTCTGGTTCACTTAATAAATGTAAAAATTGGAAACCTACTTACAGCTTACTCTTTAATACAATTTAATATTAAAATCAAGACTATATTTCCCAGTTTGTGTAAAGACTAATTCAACTCAATTTCCATTGCATTTGGGAAAACAAGAAGCAAATTGCATTTGGGGAAAGCAAGAATCTAAATGTTTTAACCCTGGTAATCATCTGTCATTTCTACGTGCTAGAAAATGTCATTTCTAGAACTCTCTAATGGGAAACAATTTGAAAATATTCTTTAAGCTATTTGGTCCCAAGTGTTCCTTCCTAGTTTTCACCTCAGAGAAATGATGGCCTAAGTCTTAAAAGATAGCACAGTTCACTGAGTAGCACTTCTGCTATGGGTCATTCGGGACCCCAGCACATGGTGATATGCTTAAAACAGTGGGAGGAAGAAGTGTTATGTTTTTAAGTTAAAGTTTTACATTTTATGCCTTATAAAATAGTGAAAAAAGAGAATTACTATGTTTAAGATACCAATAATAAAATATCATCATTCTTCAATTTGGATATTGCATTGCAATGCTCTTTTGTATATACAAACTCACTTGGATCGTTCAATATCTCCTAGATGAAGTAACTGACTGATACTATCTATTTACAGTTAAGAATTTAAAGGCTCAGAGAGACTGAGTTTCTAAAGTTCACATCACTAACGAGGGACAGCCAAAATTCAAATCTGTGTCTCCAATGCTGTAAAATGGAATACAGAGAAGATAGTTTTATAAACATCTAGAACAATGTCTGATGTACATTAGCCATTTATTAAAGAATAGTTACCATTCCCTTATATTTCTTTTTTTTTTTCACGTTGCTCAAAATTTCAAAGAGATCAGGCCAGTTTTATATAACAGGAAATGCGTTTTCCTTCTCTCCAAAGTAAAAGTCACTATAACAGGAGTTAAGTTGTAAAGGTCAGTATATCCTATATGAATTAAGTGTCAAGTCAAAATAAAGTGGGTGCAAATGGACTAATTAAAAGTATACAGTAATGAGGGCCTACTATGTGCCAAAGTACAAAGGTGAATAAGACAAGGTCTCTGCTCTGGGATGGTCTGGCTTTTGGATTCAGGCAGACCTCAGTCTGTAATTTACCAGCCTTGAGACGAGTAATTCACTAGTCTTGAGACACAGGGCATGGTTATTACCCTCTCCATCCTCAGTTTCTCCTCTGTGAAATGGGATAGGAGAAATCCCAAGTTCTGCATTCAGAATGGGTTTGCATATGACTGTTTCAGTAACAGTGACTTCATAGATACATGGATCTGTTTCTGGGCTTTCTATTCTTTCCCTTGGTCGGTTTATCTGTGTTTGCTTTAGTATTGCACTGTGGTAATTATTATAACTTTACAATAAGAATTTACATCTGGTAGGGTAACTATTTTTAACTTCTTTTTCTTCTTCAGCAGTGTTTTGGTTTTTCTTGGCCCTTTGCTTTTCCTTGCACATTTTAGAATCAGTTTTTCGATATTTATATCAGATGTTTATTTGAATCTAAAGGGAAATTTAGAGCATTTGACATCTTTTTGGTATTGAGTTTTACCATCCATGAACATGGCACAGAATATTTCTCAGGTTTTTAGATCTTTTAAAAAATGTTTATTTATTTACTTTGAGAGAGAAAGAGCATGAGTGGGGGAGGGGCAGAGAGAGAAGGAAAGAGAATCCCAAGCAGGCTCTGCCTTGTCAGTACAGAGCCTGACATAGGAATGGATCCCATGAACCTGAGCCGAAACCAAGGGTCAGATGTTTAACCAACTGGACCCCCCTGACTCCCCTCAGTTTTTAATATTTTTAATAAAACTATGAACCTGATTAATTTGTTTTATAGATTTATTCATAATATCTTTAAGATCTTTAAGAGTTTTTGTTGCTTTTGGATATGGTATTGTTTAAAATTTGTGTTTTTTAACTGTTGCTGGTATATAAAAATGTTATTGCTTTTTGCATATTGACCTAGTAATGGCTGGCTACCTTGCTAAACTCTCACATTCTTCCTAGTGCATTTAAAATTTTTTTCTATGTAGAAAATCATAGCATTTGTGAAGAATGCTGATTTTGCATCTTCCTTTTAAATCTTTGTGTATTTAGTTTTCCTTTCTCATGCTAATTAGGACTGCAAATACAGTGTTGAATAGAAGCAAGTACAATGGGTATCCTTGTCTTGATTTTAACAAACTGCTTCTAATATTTCCATAATATGAACAATACTTTCTCTGGGTCACTTTGCAGACTTTAAAAAATCAGATCAATGGGTTTTGATTTTCTAATGTTAAACCATTTTTGTGTACCTAGATTAAATTTTCTATGGTCTTACTTAGAATTTTTGCATTTATTTTCATAATTTACATTGGCCTCTAATTTCCTTTTTTGTTCTCTCCTTGTCTGGTTTTAGTATCAGTGTTATACTGGTCTAATGGAATGAGTTGGAGAGTATTCCTCCTTTTTCTATTTTCTGGGAGAATTTGTTTAAGATTGAAATGTTCAGTTCCTAGGAAGTTGGTCATATTTCTTTCTGAATTGTCTAGGCTCAGTGTTTTCCTCATGGGAGGATTTCAAACTATTGCTTCAATTTCTTTAATAGTTATAGAACAATTCTATTTTCTTTCTTAAGTCAATTTGGGTACAGTATGTTTTTCTGGGAATTTGTCCATTTTGTGTAAATTTTCAAGCTTATTGGCATAAAATTGTTTATAGAATTCCAGAATGTCTTCTGCATCTATATTTTTGTCCCATTTATCCCTTCCTAATACTGTTTATTTATGCCTTTTCTCTTTATTCTTGATCAGTTTTTGCCTGAGGCTTACCTGTTTTGTTAGTATTTTCAGAGAACAAACTTTTCATGTTATTGATTCTCTCAGTTATAAATATTTTTATTTCGTGAATTTCTGCTGTTATCTCCTTTCCTTCTCTTTCTTTGGGTTGTTTTTATTGTTCTTTTAATAACTGCCTAACTGGAAACCTAAATCACAGACCAGTCTTTCATAGGATGTGACCATAACTACCACTTTTAATGCATCCCACAAGTTTTACTATGTAGTATTTCCATTATTATTTGGCTCTAAACATTTTTAATTTTCATTATGATTTCTCCCTGAACCCATGAAATTATTTGCAGTGTGTTTCTAAAAGTCCCAATATATGGGCACATTCTGTTATTAATTTCTAATTTAATTGTGGTGTTTTCTGAGAACATGCTTTATATAATATTGATGTTTTGAAATTCAATGGTGTTTGGTTTAGGATTCAATCAGTTGTTGTAAATGTTTACGTGTGCTTGAGAATAGTGATTATTTTCTGGTTCTTGAGTACCAAGTTTAAAATATAGTTTTTAAATATTTATTTATTTTGGGGGAGAGCGCAAGTGAGGGAGGAGCAGACAGAGGGGGACAGAGGATCTGAAGCAGGCTCTGCGCTGACAGGCTGACAGCAGTGAGTTCAATGTAGGGCTCGAACTCACAAACTGTGAGATCATGACCTAAGCCAAAGTCAGATGCTCAACAGACTGAGCCACCCAGGCACTCCACTGAGTACTAAGTTTAAAATATCATTTGGGTCAATCTTATTAATTGTGTTAAAATATTTTATATATTTTTGAGTTTTTATCTTTTTGAGGTATTAATAAATTAAGAGATGATTTTAAATCTCTGATTATGATGATGAGTTTTTCAATTTATTTCTATAATTCTTTTCAATTTCACTTTATATATTTTAAGTCTATTTTATTAGGTGCATAAAATTTAAAATATTCCATCTTCCTTGTGAATTGAATTTTTATCATTATGTATCAATATTCTTATCATTTAAATTTTTTTGTCTTAATGTCTGTTTTGTCTGATGTCTGATGTTAATATAGCCGTACATTTGTCTGATATACCCTTTTCTCTTTTTTTTACTTTCAGACTTGCCATGTGTTAAGGGTATCTCTTGCAAAATAGGCACACACACACACACACACACATACATGTACAATCTTACAACTGCTGTTTTTTAACAGAATCAGGAACAGGCTTCAGCCTCTGAGCAGCACAGAATTTGGGGCTCAAATGCATGAACCGTGAGATCATGCCCTGAGCCAAGGTTGGACGCTTAACCGACTGAGCCATCCAGGTGTCCCTATATTTGAAAACTTTAAAGTATCTTACACATAGATATTTATTTGTTGCACTTTTCCTATTTTTCTCCTTTTTTTAAAAAAATATTGAATTATTCCTGCTCTGTGCATTCCACTTTTTTCTTCCCTCTGCTTTGAAATTTATTAATCTATTATTTTGTTGATTCTCCTTGAAATTTTAATGTAATATTTAACTCCAAGTTTGTTATATGTTGGAGAAATTTTAAAAGAAATCTTTAAAAAATTTTTTTATCATGTTTGGTTTTGAGAGAGAGAGAGTGAGAGAGAGAGGCAGAGAGAGAGAGACACAGAATCACAGAATCGAAAGCAGGCTCCAGGCTCTGAACTATTAGCACAGAGCCCGACATGGCTCTCGATCTCACAAACCTTGATATCATGACCTGAGCCAAAGTCAGAAACACTTAACCAACTGAACCACCCAGGTGCCTCTGAAAAAAATCCTTATGATAGTGTTTGACTTGAGATTTTCCAAGGAAAAATAGCTACAACACAGAAGATATCTTTGTTCTTTTCCCTCCCTCTGCAGCGCCAGAATCCTCTCTTTTCACTAAGGAACCAGAAGAAACTGGGCAGAGAAGAAAGGCCATTGATACTTAATGGGGGTTGCTAAATATGTAGGACACAAGGAGGGACTGGAGGACCAAGAGTTTATTTCTTTTATAAAGAGGGGTGAAGCAGCCTGGGGAAAGGTGGAGAGTTTGTAGATACAAAAGACATTAAAGGAAGAGTACTCTGGAGTTTGAAGAGAGAAGGGAAGTATTTGGGAACAAGGGTGGGGTAGTTCCTAAAGTCCCAGGACATGAGAACTCTTTCCTTGTGTACAAATGAGTACCTTCACTCACTTTGTAAACTTAACCTATCCTTAAAACTAGGATGACAAAACACAGTCCTCTATCCCAACACCCAACCCAACTCTGTCTTTGCAAAACTGCCTGAACACTACAGGAAAGAACTCCTTGAACCCTCATCAAGATACCAGGTAATAAAGTGGTATTAGGAGTAGATAAGAAGAAGCTTCTCCCTTCATGGTCACCAGTGGACAGGCACAATTAGGACTCTTGCTGGGAGTTACAAAAAAGTGAGAGGCAAATATCTGAAAACTACAATCCAAATAGAGAACTGTTTCCTGAGTTTCTGTTTCCCAGAGGAATACACTGTAGCACAGCAAAGGAAGAAAGCTATCACATGGCTTAAATAAGTACAGTAGTGTACAACATCACATAATGAGTATTATGATGGGGGAAATACAGAGTGCAATGGGAGTGAATAGAGACCCAGGAAAGGACTTTCTGAGGAAGTCATGTTCAAGCGGAGTCTTATCTGGGTGAAGGTGATGGCACTGCCTTAGATGAGACAAATGTTAGAGACACAGAGAACACATTATGAGGTCTTAAAGGTGAAAGAGAATATGCTGTGTTTGAAGGACTGAAAAGTTTAATGTGGATCATTGTGAGCAAGGAAGGGAATGGCATGAAATGAGTCTGAAAAAGTAGACAGGGACCAAATGCCTTGAAAACCATGTCATATATTTGATTTAACCCCATAGGCAAGAAAAAGTCACTATAGCTTCTTATTTGTTTTGTTTTAACAGGTAAGTGACGCGACTTAATCTGCATTTTTGAAAATACATTCTGGCTGCTGTGTAGATTGGAAATGGGCAGGGCAGGGAGAATGATTACGATGTCCATTGTAATAATCCAAGTGAACAATGATGGTGGCCTGGACAAGTGTGGAGATAAAAGGGAAATTAACCAACTTGAGAGATATTTAAAAGGTAGATTAAACTTGGTGATGACTACATAAGGAAAGAGAGAAGGAAGAAGTCAAGAATGACTCCTAGGTTTCTGAACTGATTAGCTGTGACATAATTTATCAAGCCAGGGAACCTGGGATGAGGAGCAAGTTTGACAGATGGTGTGGAAGAGAAAGACAATGAACCCAGTTTTATACAAGTTAAGTTGAAAAGAGAGAGCCAAGTAGAAATTTTCAGGCATGTTTCCACCTTGACTTTTGCAGTTGCCTCTACCTGGAACACTCTCCACAAATATCCACATATCTCACTTTCTTAAACTTTGTCAGGTGTCACTTTCTTAGGGTTTCAATGACCCCTTTATTTTTAAAGGTAGTAGTTCCCTCCTTATACTTCATATTCTCTCTCTTCTCTCCATGTTTTTTTCATAGTTCTTGTAATTTTGACTTTTTCTGTATTTCCTCTATCTGAAATGCATCCTTACCACCTCAAAATGCTGCAAGGAGCACTTCAAACCTCAGCTCCTTGGGAAGCTTTCCTTGAGGTCACCAGGCTGAGTTATGAGTACTCTACTCAGGATTCTCATTCTTCATCTTGAACATTTCCATCATACTACATTGTAATGTCTTCTGAATCAGGAGTCTCTTCCACTGGTCTGTGAGCTCCAGCGGGGCAGGAACTTCAGATCCTTGACTCCTAACACAGAGTAGATACTCAGTAAATACTTGTTGGATGAAAGGCAAAGTTTTCAATAACCACCATGGAATGGAGCACATTAAAGGATATTTTCCCTTTCATCTGCCATTAAATGAATGTTGAGTTGTTTGTTAAATTCTTGACGTATTTTCCTTCCCAGAATGTATTTCCCTTTCTTCAAAATAATATCACCTCTATTACTTTTGAAGAATTACTTCTTCCCCATCACCTACAGTATATTAGTTGGGCTCTCAGTCATGATATCTTGCCTTACCAAGGGAAGGAAGAACACATAATGCAAAGTAAGGAAAGCAGTGTCTCTAACCTTAGAATTCATATCTTGAATAGAGAATGAAAAATGGTTAGGATCAAATAACATCCATGTCTTCCTGACTATTCCATTCTGTAGATCCTATTCCCCAGGCAACCAGAAATTTCCTAGTTCCTGTCATTTCTAGATCCTGGTTCTTCAAGTTTTCCTTTGATTTGTTGAGTACTCCACTTCCTTCTTTTATTTGTTTGTTTGCTTGTTTGTTTGTTTATTTATTTATAATTCACATCCAAGTTAGTGGATGTCACCAGTGGACAGGCACACTATATGCTGGCAGCATATAGTGCAATAATGATTTCAGGAGTAGAATCCAGTGATTCATCCCCTACATATAACACACAGTGCTCTTTCCAACAAGTGTCCTCCTTAATGAACCTTGTCCATTTAGCCCAACCCCCCACCTGTGACCCCTCCAGCAACCCTGTTTGTTCTCTATATTTAAGATGTTTTGTCTCCCTCCCTGTTTTTATATTATTTTTGCTTCTCTTCCCTTGTGTTCATCTGTTTTGTATCTTAAATTTCACTTATGAGTGAAGTTATGATTGTCTTTCACTTAGCATAATACACTAGTTCCATTGATGTTGTTGCAAGTCGCATGACTTCATTCTTTTTGATTGCTGAGTAATACTCCAGTGTGTGTGTGTGTGTGTGTGTGTGTGTGTGTGTGTGTGTGTATCACATCTTCTTTATCCACTCATCTGTCAATGGACATTTCCATACTTTGGTTATTGTTGCTAGCATAGCACTGCCATAAACATTGGGGTGCATGTGCCCCTTTGAAACAGCACACTGATATCCTTTGGATAAATATCTAGTAGTGCTATTTCTGGGTCATAGAGTAGTTCTATTTTTAATCTTTTGAGGAACCTCCATACTGTTCCAGAGTGGCTACACCAGTGTGCATTCCCACCAGCAATGCAAGTGTTCTTCTTTCTCTGCCTCTTCACCAACATTTGTTGTCACCTGGATTGTTAATTTTAGCCATTTTGACAGGTGTGAGGTGGTATCTCATTGTGGTTTTGATTTGCATTTCCCTGATGATGAGTGATGTTGAGCATTTTTTCATGTGTCTGTCAGTCATCTGGATGTCTTCTTTGGAGAAGTGTCTATTCATGTCTTTTGCCCATTTCTTTACTGGATTGTTTGTTTTTTTGGGTGTTGAGTTTGATAGGTTCTTTACAGATTTTGGATACTAACCCTTTATCTCATACGTCATTTGCAAATATCTTCTCCCATTCTGTGGGTTGCCTTTTAGTTTTGCTGATCGTTTCCTTTGCCGTGCAAAAGCTTTTTATCTTGATGAGGTCGCATTAGTTCATTTTTGCTTCTGTTTCCCTTGCCTCTGGAGACATGCTGAGTAAGAAGTTGCTGCAGTCAGGGTCAAAGAGGTTTTTGCCTGCTTTTTTCTCCAGGATTTTGATGGCTTCTTGTTTTAGATTTAGGTCTTTCATCCATTTTGAGTTTATTTTTGTGTATGGTGTAAGAAAGTGGTCTAGGTTTATTCTTCTGCACGTTGCTGTCCAGTTTTCCCAACACCATTTCCTGAAGAGACTGTCTTTTTTCCATTGGATATTCTTTCCTGCTTTGTCAAAGATTAGTTGACCACACGTTTGTGGGTCAATTTCTGGGTTTTCTGTTCTGTTCCATTGATCTAAATGTCTGTTTTTTATTCCACTTCCTTCTAATCAATTCCTTTTGGGGCTTAAGTTGGCAAAAGTTGCTCTCTGTTGTATGCATCCAAAAGTCTTTATATAAACTTAGATTAGTAGTAATGGTAAGAGAATCAAAAAGCCTACTAATGTAGTGGTAGATACTAAAAAAAATGACACACTCATAACTTAAATATTTTATTTGATCATCATGCGTATAATATTCATTAGCCAATCTTTGGATTCAGGGTCAAGACCATTTATTTAAGCATAGTTTTATTTCCTTTTGGAATACCCATACCCATAATACATGTCCTATATTTTCCAATTCCATTTTTTAAAGACATTGTGAAACAATCTGAGTACAGAATTCTTATAGATTTTTACAAATTTTCCTGATCATTTATAATTATTTTTATTAGATGTAATTGAACATTTTTTTTGTACTTTAATGAGTCTCTCTAAACTTTCTACATAATTTTAACATAAACAAAATCCTCTTTTTTTCCTCCTTCATATTTTATATATTTACCAAATGTTTAATTAGATTGTGCAATTATAATAACAACTGGCAAAACAGATTTGGGAACAAATACATTGGACTATTGGTAAGCACATAACTTAGTTGGTGGGGAAAATGCAAGGGACATATCAAAGACAACCTGTCAGTTGATAACATTGAACTTATTTTGGGTATCTATCAGGGAATTAAAGGGCTATCATTATTCCTTGGATAAGGGCTCTCTTAAAAAACACTTTTATTAAACTCATATTCAACTTTAGAGCCTCCTAAGGAAAATACCTTTTTGTTGTTGTTGTTACTTATTGTATGATACCTCTTCTTGAATTTCACAATTGGAAGATAATGGTGGAGGTGTTAGCTAACACTGTGGTATAATCATACTGCAATGTAGAAGTGAATCGAATCAACATGTTGTATGCCTTAAATTTATACAATATTATATGCCCATTATATTTCAGTAAGCTGGAAAAAAGAAGACAATGGATTATTTTGGAATGAGGTAAAAAAATATTTCTTTTGGAAGCATTAATATCCACCATACTAAACTGGTGTTTGGGGAAATATAATTGTAGTTCAACAAATGCAGTTAGTTAGCACTTCTAATGTGATTGACTCTGTTGCTGAATGCAGGACATACACAGATGAATCAGAAGTGGTTTGGGTTTATGCAAAACTCAAAATATAAAAAGGCACCCCGGCTTAATGAGACATTAGAGGATCAGACACGGCCTGTGGCCCTGAGGTACCCCCAGGTTAGTTGTTTAGAGACAGGATAAGGACACAGGAAACTAGCTAGCTCATTGTCCAAGGCCATTGGTGATTCAGTGTCAATGTGATGGCAGCAGCTAGTCAGTGCTCCAGACGGAGGGATCCGAGATGCCTATCGTGTCATTTATGTAAATTTTACTGTGCATTACTTTGGGCCAGGCAGTATTCCAGACATTGAGGTTCTAAGGGTGAACAAGACAGGTAAGTTTCTTGCCCTCAGAGAACTTAGTTGGGAATGTGTGAATGTGTGGGGCAGACAGTGAAGGCATGGACATATAAGTGATCAGACACATAGGCTTCTGGAAAGAGAAAACCAGGGTAATGAGTGGGACACTTAGTGTTGGGAAAAGCTGCTCTATGGAGATGAAATCTCGGCTGAACGGGGAGAAGGAGTCAGTATGTGAAGATTTGGGGGGAAAATGTTTCAGTGAAGGCATCATCTATTGCAGCTGTCTTCATGCAGGATTAATCTTGGAATGTTTAGGGCAGAAAAGCTGGGGTAACTTTCAGGAGGTGCCTGGTTTCTATTTCTGCAGGATAAATAGAATTAGCGAGCTTCTCCTGCTGTGTGTAAGTAGGGGACAACCCTGGCCTTTTCTAAGCTCCTCTGGGGAGCCACGGATCCCTGGGCAGTAACATTACTGTGGGGAGCTGAACTTACAACATTAGAATGCAATTTAACACGCCTCTGAGAGGCTGCGTCAGGTAGGCACACTCTCTTGCTTCCCTCATTCCTCAGGCTGTGCTTTGATCCATGTCAATTTTCAGAATAATATAGAGGAAACTGCAGACTCAAATAGGAAACTTCGACTCTATCATTTTATTTTTCCGTTTTATGGTTTTCCCTTCTGTCCGGGCTCTGTTCTGACAAGCCAAGGCTTTTTGGCAAATCAGCTGAAAAGTACACTTAAACAAATGAATATGATTATAGGGATTCAGCCTTCCAGGATTACTCTATTAGAGAACTTGTTTAAACAAACCTACTTTCTCATTCCTGCAACTGACAAAAGTGTAGGAAAATCACTCATGGTTGAAAGCAAAGTGTAGTAAAGTGCTATGTTATACTGCTGGCTCTGTCAAAGGGAAAATAAACAAACAAATCACAAGCAACAATGTGTTGCAAAAATGATAGGTCAGAGGTTTATTTAAAAAAGGAGAAAATCCAAAAAAAAATCAGATTGACAGTTTGATTCCAAAGGTTGATAATAAATGTGAAATAAAAGCTTTATAAAGAACAGCATGCCGTGATTTTCATCTCGACTGTATGGTTGGGTGAATATATAAACAAACAACAGTTTGGGGAAAAATTAGCAACATTGGTTGCTCAATCGAAGAATCCAGATTGACCTACTTAAATTTTTTTTTAATGTTTATGTATTTTTGAGAGAGAGAGAGAGAGAGAAGGAACAAGTGGGAGAGGGGCAGAGAGAGAGGGAGACACAGAATCCAAAGCAGGCTTCAGGCTCTAAGCCATCAGCACAGAGCCCATGAGGGCTTGAACTTGTTAATTCACATGTTAATCTCTAAGCGGAAGGACTGATCTAGATGTTAATGTTCTTGAATGCTTGGTTTAAAAACAAGGTAAGTAAAAACTTAGTCTTCAAAAGTTTTCTTGGCAAATAAGGAACCAATCAACAGTGGATAGAGTTGATGGTTTGGAAAGACTTAATGAAAACTATATTCAGGGCGACCGTGTGTTCCGGGATGTCGATGATAGTCCCACTTCATACCTGTTGTGCCAACACAATCACTAGCAGCAGCTTCCTTTAACTCTTAAAAGTGTTTTGCTGCTTAGAGCACATCCTGAAAGTAACAGTCCTCCCCAGGATGGAATCTGGCTGGCTGGCAACTTTGCCTTTCACTAGAATTTCGGTTTGCGCTTCATCCATTCATTCACAAATATTTCTAGGAAGTGCAATACCAGATATTTTTCCAGTCATGAAGTTACAAAAAAGAATAAGAAACAAGTATACCTCTCAAGGGGCTCGGAATATATAAGGATCAGTACAGGATGGACATAAATCGTTTTTCTCAATTCAGTGCAATGAGCTTTAATGACAACATATTGTGTATTTAAGCGCTGACCAGGTCCCCAGGGAAAGAGAGGTGAACAAGACAAGGTCTACGTCTTTAAGAAGGAGTCGTTGCTGGTGGATCTACTTGCCTCCACGTTTTTAATCTAGAGCCTCCACTGGCTTCCCATTTCACTTGGAATAAAATCTGAGTTCCTTATCATGGTCTTGAAGCCCTGATCTGGACTCTGCCTGCCTCTGTGACCTTATTTCACACTACTTTCTCTGTGGTTCACTAAGCTCCAGACTCACTGCCTTTCTTTGTGGTCCAGGCATGGTCTGAGCTCATCCCTGACTCAGGGGGTTTGCACTTGTCATTTTCCCTCTCTCTTTATAAACCCCTTCCCCCAGTCATTCTGTGGCTGGCTCCTTTGCATCTTTGGTGCCCAGGCTCCAAAGTGATGTCTCCCCTCCCTCTGCCCCGTTTTACCTTTCTTTCACAGCCTTTATCATCCTCTGAAAGTAATTTTGAAGTATGTGTTGCTTTTTTGTGCTATATTCTTTTGATAAAATGTAAGTAGATTATTGGCTGTCTTGGTTACCCCCAAATCCTTGTACCTAGAGCACTGCCTGGCATAGTTAGTGCTCAGGAAATGTTTCTGAGTGAATGAATAAGTAGTTAGCGACTCTTTCTTTCCTTGGGTTAACGCTAACGTCTCACAATTCAACAAGCATTCTTGAAAGCCTTTTTCTTGCTTCTTTTACATGATTCTTTTTGCACTTTGAGTCCTGGAGCTTGTTATTCTTAGTCCATTCTCTTGACAAGAGTTATTTTGTGTCGCTTGCACCAACACACCAGTGTTGACTTTTGAAGCTCACACAGGTACAGAACCGCTCTGGCTGTTGCCTTCTGTGCCTCCCTGTTCTAATAAAATACAAACCTGAGAAGATTTTCTGTTATTTCTCTTGCTTCTTTTCGTATCTGGGGAGTGAATACCAATCCGTTTCAGTCTGAAGGGTCAGTGAGAGATCTGTGGGCTTGTGCCTGGCAGTGGTGGGGCTGTGTTTGGGATTAGAAGACAATACTAATCCAGTGTAAACAGGGCAAATATTTTGAATATTTAGTCCTGTAATGATGACAGTTTGTCCATTCCCTTTAGTCCTGTAATGATGACAGTTTGTCCATTCCCTTTGCAAAAGGGACTGTTGAAGTAGGTGAGAGATGCCTCATTTGTCCTTAGTTCACAATCAGTTGGTCAGTGAGGAGATCAAGCCCGCACTGCAAGCTGGATGACCCTCCTACTTCAACCAAGGACAGTAGCCAGAACTACTTATTTGAATTATACATAAGCTTTGCTTATTCTTTTACATAGAATGGTCTTGTATTTCCTCTAAAATCAACAATTCAACTCCTCAATGAAATCCTGTAGACCTGACTGGAGATAAAAAAGGGTACAATAATTCAAGTGTGGTGCCAAACACAGTGTTTTGAATGACAGTGACATGCTTTCTTACATGTTCTCTCAACAATCCGTTGAGGTAGGCAAAACAAGATTAACCCATTCCTAAGCTTCAAGGGTTGAAGGCTATTGGGCCAGAAAATGGCAAAGCAAGAAGAGCTCATTTCACATCTTCTGAGGCCAGTCCACTGTGATTTCCATTACGTCATACTTTGTCCGTCCTTCCCACCCTCTGGGTATATTTGACTTGTGTACTTCACTTTATTTTCAGCTAATCTTTTCTCTTGAATGGGACCAGTGCAGCAATTTTTACTTCATGTCTCATTTTATTAATCATTTACACAGAATCTACTGGCAGCTGATCACATTTGAAATAAACACAAGGAGTGCCATTTGTGTTTTTAGAGTAGAAAATACCAACAGGGGATTGATGTGGGAGAATTTTTGTTGGCTGAAATGTCCATGAAGAATAAAGGAGGAAGGAGGAGGAGTAGACAGGGATAGCAAGAGTACACAGGTCTGACATCTATGAAAGAGAGAAAGATGGAAAGATTGGGTTGGAAGAGCCCAGGCCATAGTGCAATTCTGGGAAATTTTGACCCGGTCAGTGGGGAATTCCTGAACCAAGTCTTCTCTCCCCTCCCCTTAGTGTAGGTATTGGCAAACCATAGCCCAGGAGAAAATCCAGCCTACCACCTGGTTTTGTAAATAATGTTTTATTGGAATATAGTCACGCCCATTCATTTACATATCATTTATGGCTGCTTTCATGATAAAATGGCAGATCTGAGTTGCTGCAACAGAGAATGTATGGCTGGAAAAATTTTAAAAATTTATTATCTGACTCTAGAGAAAAACATTTATGGATCCTTGCTTTCAAGTAATATCATGTGGGAATGGCCCATTACGGTACCCTCATCATGGTTAGTTACTGTCTAGAATAGCCGTAAGAAAATGTGGTCTCAGTGCAAATGCTGCTTCTGGGTGGACCCAAAAGGCTTTTAATGAGCTCTGTTTCTCATAGCCGGTTCTCATACAGGGAGATTGTTGTGGGCATTACTTTGGCTGCCACACAAGAAGATCTTAAATAGCCATTAATTAAATATTTTGGTTGGAGATGGGATCTCCAACACGTTGCATTGGAAATGCAGAGAGACTTTGGGACTACAAATCCTTAAGCATTTACTATGTGGTCCTTTACCAAAAAAGTTTTGTCAAGTCCTGGTCTAGATAAAAAATATTGTTTATCCTACAAGGGAGGTGCCTAAATTACAAAGACCCTTGGACAATGCCGGGATTAGGGGCACAAAGTCCAGTGCAGTAAGAAAAAATCCATGTATAACTTTTGACTCTCCAAACACTAATAGCCTACTGTTGACCAGAAGCCTTACCAATAACAAAAATAGATTAACACATGTTTTGTGTGTTATGTGTATTATATACTGCATTCTTATAATAAATAAGCTAAAGTGAAGGAAATGTTATTAAGGAAATCATAAGGGAGAGAAAATACATTTCCAGTACTGTCTATTTATTGAAAAAAAAAACTGTGTATAAGTGGGCCCGTGCAGTTCAAACCCATGTTGTTCAAAAGTCAACAGTAATAATCTGCTTTATAAAGCGATTTCTTCTAAGACTGCCCAGCAAGAATTATTTTTCTAGGATAGGACTTGATCAACTCTGTTTTAGTTGATAAAGTTGAGTTGCTGAGGGATGTGCAGGTGCTGGAGGGAATGATGCATGGTCAGAAGAGGGGGGGCCTTGTCCAGTATTGGCAAGTCATTACCTTTGTGGCCTCAGTGTGTCATGTCCCCTCCAGGCTTCACATGTTCCATTGGTAAAATGTGAGGTTGAGACTAGAGGGCTTTAATTCCTTCTACTTCTAACTGCAAGCAGTTTAGGAAATTTAGGAACTTTGGACAGAAACAGCAGCTGGGCCTCTAGTAGACTGACAGGGTGACCAGGACCCAGCACCGATGGGAGGTATTCTCTACCTGGCGTGGGGAATACTCTAGCAGGGGAGATTTGAAATCTGGCAATAACATAAATTGTTCCCTTTTTAAATTTCCCAATAAGCAAGGTTTCATCTGTGGAGATGTTGAGTACATGATACTGTGGTCCATCAGGTGGAACCATTCAGCAAAGCAGCAAATGGCAGGGCATCCTCAACCAGCTTGGCTGGGGGTTGCAGCAGGGCCCTTGTGCTGGGACATAGAAGAGAGGTTTTCTTCCCACTTACACGTTCTGCTCCGTCCTGTTGGAGGAAAATGAGAGGAATATATGTGTTTATTACGTGTGTGTGTGTGTGTGTGTGTGTGTGTGTGTGTGTTTGTGTGAGTGCGTGTGGGCGTGTGTGGCGGCGTGTGCAGGGGAGGAGATAAACACCAAAGCAGCTCAGAAAACGCCACTGACTCTATGAAACCCACATACTACATGTTTTGTATGTGTGTAATGTAAATTGTACTCGCTTCACCTTCAGATATAGCTCTTTGGTAACAGTATTAGTGTCAGATACTACATATTCCCAGGAGGGCTGGGAGGGGTTCATAAGAAGGGAGGACAATTCTTCCAGTAATATTATATGTGGGGTTGTTAGAAAATAAAAATACAGAGACCCAGTTAAATCTGAATTCAGATAAACAATGAGATTTTAGTGTCAGTGGTGTCCTCTGACAATATTTCTATTGTTTTTGACAACCTTAATTTAATGAGGTCCATTTCCTGGAAGAGGTAATAGGGTGGATTTTAATGCCATTATAAAAGAGTTGGAAAAAATGAGTAGATCCTAGGGCAGGGGGAGCCATGGTCATTGTAACACTTGTCTTTACCATCTTTTCTCATCTTCTAGCCAAGTACGTGATATATTTTTTAAAGTGGTAAGGTAAAAAATAAGCTTTAACTCTACCCTTAGAATGACCAGAGTTTATTTGAGGAAACTGCTAGAATTTTAAGTCCAACAGTAACTACAGGGCCGACCCAGACCCATATCAAACACTGTGATAATTGAGTTTTTCAAGTCATAGAGTGAGATGGAAATCTATATTGTGGCTAAGAACATATTCTATCATTTTTTTTGGGAAAGTGAACTGTCCTGGAAATATAAACATCTCTTTTTGGACCTTATCTGAATCCCACTGAACTTACAAAATGTGAAACTGTTTAGTTGAATCAAAGCAACAGTGAGAAATGTCACGCCTAGACCCTTCTTTAGCAGGCAAATATACATTGATAATACTGTCATTTGGAAGAGTGTGGGCACTAGAGTGCTTTCCTTCACCCATTAAAGAAGGCCACAGTGAAAAAGTGCAAAAAATTTCTGTCATGAGCAAAATAACATTGTAAACTTCCTTTTTCAATACTTTCCCCTATTATTGTTCATTGTAAGTTTGTGCTTATGCCAGCATGATTTTGACAAGCTTCAAAATATCGGCAACTATAATTGTAGGATTCCTTTCTTAATAAAATAAAATTTGTTCTCCATCAGGGGGTAGGGAGTTGCTGGTCCTAAAGAATCATGATGAAGATGATGTCAAAAGCAGAGCAATTTAACTGAGTTTCATCCCTTAAGTTGCACAGAGATATTAACTAGAAAGTTAACCTTCACAAGGTTAGAAGCTGCTGGCAAAGTTCCTAAACACTGAAACCTTTTGAGATCTTTAGCTCTTTTTTTCCCCCACACAACATTTCTCTTCCTTTTATCCAATAACTCTTGTCCCAAGGCACATTCTCCCTCCAATTCCCTATCCCTTTATTGGCATGCAATTAGCCTCATAATTGACCCACATTGTGCTTAACATGGGGACTCTAATTTCTCATTTCTCATCAGATGTTGCTTTAAAAAAATTATATTCTCAGCTCATCCTATCCTCTTCTCAACTTAAAGTCTGGCTGGCTTTTTGAGATAATGTTCAGGACATATCTGTCTGTTTCGTTGTGTTATTCTGCCACCTTCCTTTCTCTGTCACAGCCGGCCAGTGTTTCAGTTATCAGTCAGTTATCTGTCACTGCATAGGAAATCACTCCAAACTTTGCAGCATCGAACAACAACTTTTTTATTACGCTCACTGACTTTGTGGGTCAAGAATTCAGACCAGAAACAAAGGATATAGTTTATCTCTGCTTTAAGGTGTCTGAGATTCAGCTGGGAAGGCTCGGACAGTGGGGAGTGACTTGAATAGCTGATGGCTGGAATCATCTGGAGACTTCTTCACACATATCTGGTGCCTGGGCTGGGCTCCCTTACATGTTGGGCTTAGCTGGGGCTCTCAACCAGAATAAATACATGTGGCTGTTCATGTGCTTGAGCTTTCTCAGAGCATAGTGACCTCAGGGTCGTTGTACTACTTACATGGCAGCTTGGGACTGTAAGAGCAGGTGCTCCAGTAGCAAAAGGCAGATGCTGCAGGACATGTTATGACCTAGCTTCAGAAGTCACATGGAATTACTTCCCTTGTGCTTTATTGATTAAGGAAGTCATAAGCCTGCCCAAATTGAAGGGCAGTGGGCATAGATATCATCCCTTGATGGGAGGAATGTTCAAGAATTTATAGCCATGTGTTAGGACTGTCATACAGCAGTGGATGTTAGATAGGTTTCTTATCTATGTGGAAAGCCTAGAGCCAGCTACAAAGGGCATCCTAGACATTGCTCATCCTAGATGTTGCTTATATGAAGATAGTAAGCTAAAGATGCATTGAATTTTTGAATGACAGGCAGGGAGTGGAACACACACACACACACACACACACACACACAGAAAGATATTTAAGAGTACTGGAGATAGAGAG
>NC_064809.1:82279813-82315473 GCF_023721935.1 Panthera uncia
ATCCTCACTCTGCTGAGCTCCCAGCCCCTCACACCAACCCTGCTGATGTGCCAATGATTTGCAGTTCTATTCACAGCCAGACACAAGGACGCCTGATGTTTGGTCCTTATTGGTCATTAACCGAGCATTTGTGATCTCATGCCATGTGGTTTCCTCAGGTTCAGACATCACTTCTAGGCCATGGTTAGAGCCAAGAGTCCCTGAGAGGTTGGGAATTGGCTGCTCAGGAGTCAGTGAACTGTGGTAGTTTTTCCTCTAATATCTTGCCATTTCCCATAAACAGGGAAATCTTGTGACCCATCGACCTTCATCTTCGGTCCACTTTGAGGTGAATTCATCATTTTCCCTCAACCTGTCAGAATCATAGTCCCCTCTTTTCTCCTCCTGTTCACCTGGCACAATATCGTCAACAATCTAGGGCTTTTCTAAAAACAGAAAGAGTAGATGACTTCCAGGAACTTCTGTTTTCTATTCTGTTACTCTCCTGTGGTAATGAAACGCAAAGCCTTCTACCTGCTAGAAATGGGGATGGAAGAAAGATTAGAGACAAGAAAATAAAGATTATTATCTCAAAAACATGTCTGCTACTTGAGTCCCACTTCATTGGTAGGTGGTAGTGAAAATCTTTTGGCCTTTTATTTATGCTTATTGTCTTATGAACTCAAAATGGCCATTCAAGACATAGTGCCCACATTCCAACAATCTATGTGTTGCCTGTCCTAACCCTAGGCGATCTTCTTGGTTTATCTCAGGTTCACTTGCATAAAGCACTATAATTTGGTAATCCCAAAGCCATCATATCACCATAGAATCTCAGAATTTGAAATTCGAATGTAACCTTACCTTGTACTTCATGTCTCAGGTTAAGGAAAAAAAAGTCTTCATACCCTGAGAAAAGAGACAAACAAGCAAAACCAGGGCTACTCTGTCTAGTGCTATTTCCTAAAGCGTTTGAAATTTTGATTGCTTTTATGTAAGTCATTGATGCTTTGGTTCTGAATTTTCCTTTCCTAAAAGAAGACAAAGGTCCAATCCCTGCTTTGCATGAACTATACTTCTAGCATTTCTAACGATGGTCATCCAGCCTTGCCCCTTCTGAGGTGGAGAATTCACCACTGCTAAAAAGGCCTCTAACAATTTTGGTCCACTCCCATCATTAGAAAATTCTTTTCTTATATTGAGTCAAATTTGTTTCCTTGCAACTTCCATACATTATCTTGGTTTTGTCTTCTATAATATAAGCAAACTTAGTCTTTCTTATTTATTTGGTTCTTTTCAATATGTGAGGACAGTAATATAAACTTTCTCTTTAAAAGATTCTTCTTTTCTGCCAATGAAACAGTTACTTCCTTCAACTAACTTACTTCTCAAATAAGGTGACTTCCACAACTGTGCTTCTCTTGGGCATTCTGTTACAGATGTAACAGCTAGCTCACAGATTTGTCTCTCCCATGCCCCTGCTCCCTAAGGTCGAGGACTCTGCCTCTTGTTTACCACCATGTTACTGGTGTCTACTGTGATTCCTGTAGGTACTCAATAAACATGAATTGAATTAATGAGACTACAAAGTGTAGTACCTGGAAATAACATACACTGGTTGCTGATAAACAATTTCAATATTCTACCTTAAGCTTCCCTATGCTTTCCACATTTTTTACAATGGGAAGGTATTGCTTTTGTCATCTGAAAAGTAAAACAACAGCACAACCGTATTTTTTCACATGTTGTACAAGACTGGATATGATATTTCAGATGTAATTGACTAATGCAGACTCTTGTGGAGTTATTACTTTCCTTGTACTCTTGCTGTACTACTTCTGTAGCTGTTTAGTGTTGCCTTAACCTTTTCCAACATGGCTCATTCAAAACATTTGATTTGTGTCTGTTTTGTACAAACCACCCTGATAGGTCTCAGGCAGCTTGCTCTGCCGCTATCTTGAATAGAGCTTGCAGTTGTCATTCCTGTAGGTATTTTGCATGAGGGAGGAAGCGTGGGGAAAACACAATCATCTCTATTGGTCAAGTTATCCTCATCCTCAGATTGTGAGTTCCTTAAAGTGGAGCTCTTTTTTCTTGGTCACTTTTGAACTGTGTGCTTGTCACATAGTCTTCAAAAGATGAATGCATCTTGAACATCAAGTAATCTTACTCAATTTTCTGTCCTTTGAAAATAGAATATGCTTCTTGACAAATAAAACTGAGTGCAGCACTTTCTCTAACACCTATGAACACTGTAACATCTTCCTACACCAGGGAGATGATCATAAACTTATGCTTTCTTCTTTCTACTGGTATTTAAAAATACCTTCCCCACATGAAAAATATGAAATAAAAGCTTCAAGAGGGCAAATATCATTTTCCCAGAGTTTGGCACACAGCCTAGGACTGTGCCTAGTATTTATTTAATGCATTATAATAGCTAATATTTGCAGCAAGCCATCTACACAGAGTGCTTTACTTGCATTTTTTCATTGAATATTCTCAGTAACATAACAGATATTATTTTACCTAAAGGGGTTCTACTATTTGATCCATTTTATTGATGAGAAAACTGGCTTAGAGTGATTAAGTAGGTTATGGACATCAGATGCCCAGTGAGTAGTCAGTTGAGCCAGGATGTGAATCCAGAATCTCAATATCAGGAGGTGACTTCTTACCCACGTGCTTCAGTAGTATCTTAGGTAATTGAATGACTAAAACACTTTATATCATTCTGGACTATGACCTTCCTAGTACCATTTATGCAGTCCATTTCTGCTTATTTACCTTGACTTCTAACTTTTTACCTTCAGGAATGAGTTCAGTACATTCCAGGAATGACAGGAAGGCCAGTGTGGCTAGAGCATCAAGAACAAAAAGGAGATGTGTGGGGGATGGGATTGGAGAGAAACGTGAGGGCCACAGCACAGAACCTTTGGAGAACTTTGAATTTTATGTAAGCAAAATTGAAAGTCACTGGAGGCTTTTTAAGTTAGATCTAATTGGATTTAAACATTGTGTTTGCTGTTGTAGATGGGGAGTAGTTGGGGCAAGAGAAGGAGAGAATGTAGAGTTGGTGCGGCCACAGTAAGGATGATGAAAGTGCATGGAATTGGAATGCATTTTGCAGGTAGAGGGCTTAATAGATGTTTGTTGAATTAATGAGTCTGTGATGGGTATAAAACACTCAGCAAGTGTTGGTGTGTAGTTATTGGTGTGTAGTAAGTTCCCAGTCAGTGGTGGTGGTGATTATAATCATCATTATCCCTCCACTTCTGACAGATGACATGACAGTATTAACAGTCATGACTGATCAACTTCCTACTCTGTACTTTATCCTTGTTCCTTTCGCCCTTGCTTCTTACTCTACAGAAGCTACTCTCTTAACGTGACACCCAAACTGTTGAAATCAGTGTAATTTTATTTTTCTTTCCCTGATACCTCCCTGAGTCTGACTTCCTGCCCCTTGAAAGGCCTTGACACCTGGAATGATATACTCTTCTAATTCTTCTTGCACATCTCTTGGGGTTCTTTCTCTGTGGCTCCTTTTTCTCCTCCTGCCCTCTCAGAATAGAGGTTATCCAAGAATCTGATCTTAAGACCTTCATTCTTATATGCCAGGTCCAGAAGACCAAATCCTCATCTCTGACCCTATTTCAAGGTTAGTTCTTCATTTCCAGTTGATACCTTTTTCTTCCAAAGTCATGACTTAAAACTAGAAGAAGGGAGGGAACTTTATCTGTGTCCTTCAGTTTGCCACTGAACTTTATAAAATATATATAATTGGAAACCTAGGGAGGCATGCAAAACATAATTTATCAGGATAGATTCTTTTAGAGAACTAAATTTCTGTTGAGGGAATTAGGAAAGAGTTTTCAATTTGGCCTAAAATATCCATTCCTAAAATTAATCTTATATGTGCTTTTTTTGGGCTAGCCTATATGATATTCATTTTTACATCTTGAATAATTCATGTACCACTGACCAGCACAATAAAATATCTCATTTTAAGCATCTATCTACATTTCCTAACTCAGCTCTCAATTCTAATTACTGTACTACTCACTTTCTGTTTCTCGATGGGAAGAGGAATCCTACATAGAACTGAACAACAGGTAATGAACTCCATTAAGTAGGGCTGACTGAGTGAGGCTTACTAAGAAGATTTAAGCACAAATTGAATTTTCTTTCTTGAGTTAGACATTTCATAAACTCTTAAATGGGCAAAAGTTTATGCATAGATTTGGCAGACTTTGAGGTGGGGGACATACACTACTATCTTCCTTTCTAATCTCAGGGGCTGTCTGTGATCCCTTCCTATTGGATCCTGGCACACACTTCTTTTCCAAACTATGTTGTTCCTAATTAAGATGGGTTTTGGAAAAGGGAAAGGGAAGAGCTGGTTGGGTGGCTTCCCCATTCTCTTGTAGGCTAGTACATGTTCTTCTAGTACCATGGGGCAAAAATTCTGCTATATTTAATGATTTGGGAGATTCTCAGAGCATTTCTGAGAGACTCTTAGGGGATATAAAATACAGAGCTTTGCTGGAGAGAAGCAGGGAGAAGGGAAGCTATTCTTGTAGTCTACTCTTCAGATTTCTGCTTTGGACACAAATTTCAGGTTCCAGGCTGAAAACCTTGCAGTAGATGAGGGGGTCAGGCAACTTTTGGGTTTCTCCAAAAGCATACAGGCTGTACACAGTGGAGGCCTATAAAGGAGTATCCCCCATGGCATCTGGATCAGGGCCTCACACATATTGAACCCTTCATCATGGTGGAATAAATGAGAAAATGGGAATTGGCTCTTTTTACTTTGATTTTCAGAAACATTGAGGATGTCAATGCTTACTGCTCCTGAGTTGATTTGTATTATAGTCAATAATTAGAAAGTGATGAAATTGGAAGGAACAAGACTGCCCTTTTTCCTTCTATCTCAATTGACAAGATATTCAAAATGCTCCATTATAAGAATTCCTAGCTTCCAAAGTCCTCTCTATTAGATCCTTCCATGAGAAAAAGTAACTGTTTAATGTTGTTTTTCCTTTTATCCCCATTTCCTATTCCTATCCCCCCACCTGCTCTTCAATTTATAACGATGTTCATATTTTCTGTGATCTTTTTGCTTCTATATTTTATAAAATATGAGTTATTATGTTGTGTGCATTAATTATAATTCACATGGTATTGAGCTACACTGTTATTATTATTATTTTAACTCTTTTTCTGTGAAGACTATAATTTACCAGCTAGCTGGGTAAATATCCAATCCATAATCTTTAAAATTAAAAAAAAAAATAAAAAATGTTTATTTACATTTGAGAGAGAGAGAGAGAGAGAGAGAGCGAGAGAGAGAGAGAGAGAGAGAGAGCGCGCGCCTGAGCAGGGGAGGGGCACAGAGAGAGAGAGGGAGACACAGAATCCAAAGCAGGCTTCAGGCTCTGAGCTGTCAGCACAGAACCCAATGTGGGGCTTGAACTCATAAACCTTGAGATTATGACCTGAGCCAAAGTCGGACACTTAACCGACTCACCCACCCAGGTGCCCCTCAGTCCCTAACCTTTAATGCTACCCGGTCCTCTGTGGGGGACATCCATCACATTTGATCTATTCACTCCTCAGTAGGATCCTCAGATTGCCTATGATTTCCTGCTCCAAAAGTGGTATTGTGGCAAACATGCTGGTACCTTTCACTCTCCTGATGTATATGATAATTTTGCGGAGCATATATACTCAGAAGTGGGATTAATAAGTCATACGTGCAAAATTGTATATTTAACTTAACTGCAGCCACTTTCTGTCCAGAATGCGTCCCTAGTCTGTCTTCCCAAGCAGTTATGAAAGCTCCTTATGCTCTGTGTTTCTGACAGCTTGGAATTATCCAGCTCTGCACTTTTTGCTGGTCTAATGGATAAAAAGTGATGTTCCATTATTGCTTTAACTTAGGTTTTAAAACTGAATATGTTTTTACTAATGTTTCTTTTTATATGTTGACTTTTTGTGTTTCACCTTCTGTAAATTGTTTTCTTTGCTTATTCTCTGTTAGGGTTTCTGTCTTTTCCTTGTTGAGTACAGGAGACTCTTGTCATTTTTAGATATTACAATACCTTTTCCAAATCTTTCATGTCTCTGTTAACTTGGTCCATGACATGTTTTGTTGAAAAAAATCTTTAATTTTTGTAAAATGAAATTAATGTTTTTGGCCTAACATTTTATACCCTTGGGGTAAAGAGCTTTATTAAAGTTTTATTAAGGTAATATTTTTATGACAATAAAAAGGGATAGAGAAAGTGTTTTTTGATAGTTTTATGTCAAACAACATTTCTGCAGAGTTGAACATGAATGTCTTCTAATAGCACTAGGATTCTGCATTACTATGAGTAACTGGAGGTTTCTGTAGACCTAGGTAGAAAATGAGGTTTGCTCGTGGCATGTGTGTTAAAGAGCTCTTGTACCTAAGTGGAGAGGCTTTTTGAAGAAGAATCTTATTCCCGGCAAACTCTAGCTATTTGGCTCAGGGTTTTCTGGCAAAGAAGCTTGGACCTGCCCAGGAGCTGAAGAGTTTAAATGCCATTTTGTCCTCCATTCATCCTCCACTGAGAAACTTTTTCTAATCAATTCTTTTTAAAAATAAATGAGAGAAAGACTGCACTTTGAAGCCACAATGGTTTATAATTATTAAGTTTTTTATTTTCCTTTTTTGACCAATTATTATGGACTAAATGTTTGCATCTTTCCCTCTCCAAATTCATATGTTGAAATCCTAACCCCCAATACAATAGTATTATTAGGAGGTAGGGTCTTTGGGAGGTAGTTAGGTCATAGAAGTGGAGCCCTTATGAATGGGATTAGTTCCTTATAAAAGAAACCCTAGAAAGCTTTCTCTTGCCCTCCCCACCATGTGAGTGTATAACCAGAAAATGACTATCCACAATCCAGAAGAGAATTTTCACCAGAACCTGACCATGCTGGCACCCTGATCTTGGAGTTACAGCTCCCCAGGCTATGGCATTCTATTATAAGCCTGAACCGAGTAAGATACCAGTCATTACAATTAGTGAGAAAGATGTAGCTTGGTCCCCAAGACACTAGATAGTGAATAAGGTCAAGCTTTACTCATAGTTGCAATGAATTTGGAGGTGTAGTAGATTGAGTCATGACCTCCCCAAATTTGTATCTACTTGGAATCTCAGAATGTGACCTTATTTAAAAATAGGACCCTTGTATATATGTAATTAGTTAAAGTTCTTCAGATGAAATAGCCCTGGATTCAGGGTGGGCCCTGGACCCAATTATTTCAGGAGAGGAGAGGACACAGAGATACACATAAGGAAGGAGGCCAACTGAAGATGGAAGTAGAGATTGGAGTTACGTGGCTGCAAGTCACTGAATTCCAGGAACCTCCAAATGCTGGACAAAAAAGGAAAGATTCTTCCCTTGAGGCTTCAGAGAGAGCATGGACCTGCTGAAATCTTGATTTTGAACATCAGGCCTCTATAAACGTTTCTATTGTGGTAAACCACTAAGTCTGTGGTAGGTTGTAACATCAGCCTTAGGAAGTTAGTGCAGGTGGAGTGATGATATGTCTGTTTTTCAGGTTGCAGATGTCCAGTGGTTACTGGTACCTGGAGAATCATGTCCAGAATGAGGAGACTGGAAAGACCTCTGGGGAACCCTCCTGCTAAGAAAGTTGTTTTTATTAGTTATTGTCACTCAGAAAGTTGCCTGGTTTGATGTAAAGACTCTGACACTCAAGGTCAGTCCAAATAATGTACTAATTTTCCACCCTATAAATCTGAGACTCTTGCCATGACAACTCAAGTTTCACCTCATGCTCCAGGCATTCCATGTGGCAGATAATCTCCAGTATCCTCTCTTCATAGAAACCCTTCTTTTCCCTTAATCTTAGGGGCATGTAAATGGGCAATGGAGGTGAGGAGGGGAACAGTCAGGGGGATAAGCCTCACCTGAATCTTGGTGAGAGGGTTTATCCAGCAGAGGCCCCATGAACACCATTAATTTATACAGTAGTTCTTTGTTGAGAGGTTTGTGTATGCCAGGCACTGGAGAGGCACTGGAGAGAGCTGACTTCTGGCTTGATGTTCTTCTCGGGTTTTCTCCTCAGATCCATGTGATTGATGTGAATGATTGCTAAGCATTTCTAAGGTTGAATCTTCTCTATGTGAGGTGTCTCTGTACAAAATGATGCCCTGGGCTTTGGTGATAGCCTGATGCTTCCTTTCTGTGACCTCAACAAACCATGCTCTGAATCTAATCTTTTCACTCCTTTTTGTGGCCTTTTGGGTGTGTGGGGCTCATCTGTCCCCATGGCATACAGCTTTCTATCTCTCATGTCACAACCTCAGGTGAGGGGAAGTTACAGACCTTTGAGAGCCAGCTGAATTTTAATATTTTCCACCCAGTGTCTAGGCTAGGTACCTCTATCTCCTTGATTCGTCTCTGTGGTAACAAGATTCTCTTGGAACCTGACAATAATGTCTCAGGATTATAAACTCTAACACATTACTGTATACTTTAGGAGTTTTTTCTTGGCCACCACTCTCAAGGTTATTTCTAACTCTTTGGCAAAGATGCAGACACCAGAAGGATATTGCTGTTACTGAGAGACAAGTGTGCCAAAAAGTAGAAACTGCAGCATTATGGGAGGCAAAGCAGATATGACTTAATTAGATACATATAAGTAAAGAGGGGAAATTGAGATATTCACTGTCCAAGAGAGGAAACTCATAGTGGGGGAGCAGTGAATGTGAGGAAAATATTTTATTACTGGATGAATGATCTCAGCTGAAAAAGTCTGGGTGGCATTGGGCTGGCTTGGATACCTCCAGGCTTGGGTGAGCCCAAAGCTAAGGGTATTACAGGGATGTTCAGGCACACAGGCTGGGTCTCCAAATAGGCCTTTCAGAGTCACATTCCATTTGTGGAGAGTAGATCTTGGGTCCTGTTCTTCTCGGGTTTTCTCTTCAGATCCATGTGATCCATATGAGTGATTGCCAAGCATCTTTAAGTTTGCCTCTTCTCTACATGAGGTGCCTCTTTGTACAAAACGATGTCCTGGGCTTTGGTTCATCCACTGTCAGGTCCTTTAGATGTGGTGGGAGGAGGAGTTGGTCAGTGTTCTGAAGGGGCTGTATGGAGGCTCAAGAAGACTGATCCTCAGACATCAGAGTGGCACGGGAGGCTCAGGGCCAGCCTTTGCTCAGTAACTGCATCTGTAGGAATTTTTCATTTCAGTCTTGGTTCTTGGAGCTAACTTTATTTCAGCTTATTGGAAAGCCCACTATTGATTCAGATTACCAAACTCCACCTGACATTTAGACCTCTTCACAATCTGACCTTTCTCTTCTTTTTTAAGCTTAATTCTCACTGCATTTCTCCATGTACCTGTCATCAGTCACAATCATTCCCTCACCATTTCCCATATGTGGCCTTCGGTCAACCGATGCTAACCCATTGCTCAAACTATTCCTTTTATGTAGAATGCCTTCTCTTAATTAATGCCTATGGAAGTCCTACACATTCTTTACATCTCAGCTCAAATCACCACCCTTCCCAGATTCTCCTGGGGGATTTAATATCTTCCCTCTCTCCTTTCCCCTTCTTCCCAAACATTGAACGTCTGTTACATAATGTATCACATTTTTGTCCCATGCTGAAGTTATTTTACATACATTTCTGGTTTCTTGTCCAGGTTGGAAGTATCATTTTTTTGTGTGTGTTAAATCTATATAACTCTGTTGTACCTAAGACAGTGCTTTGCATGTAGAGACACTTGATTAAGTTGGTTGAACTGAACTCTCTAAAGTTGAGGTAAATCACAGATGTGATTCCATATTGAATGTAGAAGACTGAATGGATTTTCAACACTTAAAAATACTTCATTAACGCTTGGTACAACATCCCACAAATCTTTAGATTCTTTTTCTTGGCTCAGCTCCACTTCCTGACCGCAGTCTTTGGCTTCAGGTCTTCCTTCAGTTTCTGAAGGGCCCCAGGCACACCCTTCATGGGATCCTGGTTGAGCTTGCTGTGCTGGGCTGCATGGCTCACTTAGCAGCCCAGAAGGTGTCCACACTTCTGCAGGCCCTACCTGCTCCTGAAAATCCTTGCTATTAGGCTCTGTCTACCAAGCTGATTCCTGTGTCTCTAATCCCCTTACCAATGTATCCCAGAGTATCAGATCCAGGGGTGTATAATGGTTAAAAACATGGACTCTGGTCTACTGTTTTTTTGGGCTCGAATTCAGACTCTACCACCTACTATGTGTTATCTTGGCATGGATACTTAACACTGCCAAAGAAACTTCTCCCATGGTAAAATAGAAATCATAACATATCAACTCATAGAATTCTCCTGAGGATTAGAGGAGATGCATGTAAGCACTTAGAGCCTGAAACATAGTCAGATAGGCTCTAAGTGGCTCCTATTCTTGTCCCTTTTTCTATATATTTTTTGCAAGTATTGTTTGGCACTCTTATTTGTATTATGCCCTATAAACACCACTTACCGTGTCCCTCTACAAGATCCCCAATCAGAGATACTTTATATGTATTTGAAAGATAAAGATAATTCTATATCTTCCTCTGACTAATCCCTATCTTTCCCCCCCCCCTTTTTGTTTTCAATATTGCTAATATACAAGGCCTTTCATTTCTATTTTTATCTAGAAACTAATACCCTCATTGTGGAGCTATTCCCTCAATTTTACACTAACTTTTATGGGGAAAGATGTTTTATTATTGTTCTCTGGTATAAAAGAGCAGAGATATAAATTGGGCATCAAGAACAACCCTGTTCCCACAGTACACCAAAAAAACCCCAAGCAAATCATAAACCTGTAATGCACTTGGGTTAGTAGAGACAAGCCTCTGAAACTGAAATTCCCCTTGTGCTTAAAAACCTTCACAAATGTAAAATGAGTAAACTCTTAGAGCAGTTCTTTCAGATAAGCCCTTAGGTAGACACACTCTCTGCCACAATTTTTGAATCCACATCAATACTGAAGGCTTGCTGGCCAGCCTATTGTCCTGTCCCTGAATTATGCATCCCATCTCCCAATAAGGCCTGAAGTGATGCAGGAGGTAATTGATCGAAGGGCTTAATCAATGTTCAATAGAGGAAGGAAAGTCTAATGAACACAATATAGGACTGGGAGCTCAGCCAGATCTGAATTCCAATCTTTTCTGAGCCTGTACAGAAGCCTAACTAGGTGATTTCATGCCTGGAGACCGTTCATCCAACTGCTTCAGTCTCCCCACAGATGTTATTCTGCTCCAAGCTTCATACTCACATGGGCAAATGGTTGATGAGATCAAGAGAAAAAGACACGTAGCAGCAGCATGAGGGCAGGACCTGTGTTTTTCATCATTGTTTATCCCAGGTCCCAGTGTGTGCATGCATGTGTATGTATGGATGTACGTAGGCAAGTGCATAGGGGCACACTTGTGTGCACTTCTCTCCCTTGGTCTCTCTGTTTATTGATTCTGTTTCTGACCTTTAACGCTCCAACATTCACTCAATCAATGTCTATATACTGAGTACCACTCTCTGGGGGTGTGTGTGCTGGTGACCAGGAATTCAGATAAAATATAAGAAGAAATCTCACCCACAATTCTTAATGATATATTAGAAGAGAAGTTTTGGCTTTATTTTCTTTCTTATTTTTTTATGATGGACATTTTTAGGCATGCAATAAAAGAAAAGGAAAAAACAGTGAAACAAATCTCAATGTACCTATTATCCAACTTCAAAAATCATTAGTAAATGGTCAATCTTGTTTCCTATTTGCCTTGATCCACTAGTTTCCCATCCTTCACCGCACATACATACAGACTAGGTGATTATGGAGCCAATTCCAGTGTTTGCATGCAACCTCCTCAGGAACTTCCTGGATGTGATATGAAACTGACTGCCAAACACAGATGATGGGTAGAGAGAGGAAAGAAACGGAGGCCACTCCAGATTGGCAGGTGGTAGGTTTAACAAGCAAGGGGACTTATATATGAGGCTTGTCTTAGGTGGCTGCAAGATAAACAGATCTCAGCACCCACCCACCAGAATCTTAAAAGTTTGTAGGGAAGCCTTTACTGAGGTCAGCCATGTATACACTGTCCAGATGGTTTCAGCACCCATTTCCATCTCAAGGCTACAACCTTGGGGCAGCTTCTGGGAGCAGGGTAGGCAAGTAGAATGCATATTCCAAGGACAGAAAAGGAGGTGAGGAGCCTCTCATTGCCTGAATTCAGCTCATGGGTCATTTGGCAGTCATGTCTTTTCAGTGACCTCCTCCAACATTCTATTTGGGCAGGACAGTTTTGATTTCCCTAAATGGAGTATGAAGAGAATACTCCTGTCTTGCCGATGTTCCTTCTGTTTGTGACCTAGCAGCACTCCCTTCTCACCTTCAGATGTTGATTTCCACATTACAGAGGCCCGTTGAGAGAACCTCAGTCAGACCAGGCCCCTGGAAAAGCCCACTTACCCCTAATGCTTTTGTTTTCAGAGAACGCCGTACCTCCAGCAAATTTCGAGAAAAGGGCAATGACATTGGGTTTGGGTGTGGGGCAGGGCAGGGCTAATGACCCTGTCCTGCAGAGTAGATGTGAACCTGAGGGCTGCTCTGCATGGCCTCATGCCCATGGCTCCTCCTGAACTTCCTTCCAGCAGCTTCCCAGGCTCCTTAGGCCCAAGCTTGACTAAAAGTGTAGGTCTGTCTTGAACTGGATTCTAGACCATTGACATTTGTGAGCGTTTTCTTGTTCTTTTATAGGACTATAGTGGTTGGGATTAAGGTCAAATCGGCAGGAAAGGAGCTTGAGAAATAGGAGTGTATCGAGAAATAGGAGCTTGAGAATTAGAGGAGTAGTAATAATGGCAAAAATAGTAACAATAAAACCAATGCTTACTGAGTTTACTCTATGCGGGCACTGTTCCTAGTCTCTTACATGCACTCATCTGTTGGAACAATTCTATAAAGTAGGTAGTATTATTGTCCCCAAAGCACAGAGAGTTTAGATAACTTGGCCACGGTCACATGGCAGCAAGAGGCAGAGCTGGAAAACAAACTCTGGCAGCCTAGTCCAGAGCTCACCCTCTTAACTGCAGTTTTTCTGGGGTCTCATGAACAACTACTAGCCTCTAGGGGAAAAACTATGGCAAGTAAAAGGTAAGGGCAAGGAAGAGAGAAAGCTATCTAAAGAAATGAATAAAAGGGGGGGTGTCTAACTGTAACAAATGTACCATACTAACACAGGATATTAATAGTGGAGGAAACTGTGTGGGAGGGGATGGGGGTACGTTGGAACTATGTACTTTCTGTGCAGTTTTCCCATAAGCCTAAAACTACTCTAAAAATAAAATCTTAAAAAAAAGTGGGGTCTTCCCAAGATAATATTGAGTGATAAATTGAGGCAATTGGCACGGTTGAAATCAGAGGTTGGAAAAATTAAAACTTTCATGTTTAGGGGCACCTGGGTGGTTCAGTCGGTTAAGCATCCAACTTCGGCTCATGTCATGATCCCACGGTCCGTGAGTTCGAGCCCCGCGTCGGGCTCTGTGAGGACAGCTCAGAGCCTGGAGCCTGTTTCAGATTGTGTGTCTCCCTCTCTCTCTGCCCCTCCCCCTGCTAATGCTCTGTCTCTCTCTGTCTCAAAAATAAATAAACGTTAAAAAAAAAAAAAAAAAACAACTTTCATGTTTAAAGACCGTCAGGTGAGGTTCCTCAAAAACCGAATTCCTTACCACTTATAATACATTGCAAGGATCGGACGAGGTTCGTGTATGTGAAAACACTGAGTTAAGATGGAAAAGTTTCATATTTCTGCTGACTTATATTTGCCTTTTTCTTGGGCCTGTGTCTCTTCTCTTCTGGTTTCTGTCTCCTGCAAGTATGTCCTGCCAAGCCAATCTCTGTGCTGCTGAAAACTGGTTCCTTGTGTCCTGTGTTGTACCTGTAGTTTTGATTCGGACCTCATCCTTGTCCAAAGAACCTCTGCCCCAGAGCGACTCTAAAGGTCTGTCTGCTCCCACCAACAACCAATATTGAAGATGGAGGTGAAGTTGAATGTGCACCTGGGTTAGGGTGAATGGTGTGGATTTTCAAGCAGCATCCTGCTTCCCATGCATTTTCGTGAGTATGACTAGGCAGCCACGCACCCCATAATTATTGACTTATACATTTCCATCTTTCTTGTTAGTAAAATGGATTGAGTAACCTCGGTTTCTGGTTTTCCTTGGGGCTAATAGGACTGAGAGCTGAGATATTTGGATTAGTGTGCTATAAGTAACAAAACAAATATTCCCTAAAGCAGCAAGACAGTGTCTAATTTTGCTTCTCTGCATGACCCACGAGGAGATCCTGAAGGACCCTGAGTAGGCACATCAAGGTTTTTACTTAGCTAACTGGTTCAACTTTTATGAGTAGATTATAAAACCACAGGGCAGAACTCTGACATCTTCATTAGGTTTTATAGCTCTGTGTAGACAGTGCTTAATAAATAATAGAGGCAGTACTGCTCAATTGATAAAAATAGATCTTACTACATAGAGAGCATTTGGGAACCATGAGGATTAAGTCACAGTTTATTCTATATATTGTAATTCAATCATACGTCAGAAGTTTTAGCCGTGGGAAATTGCTAGAACCATAAAAGCAACAAGTCACCCCTCTTTCCTTTACCAGTTTTGAGGAACATGTAAAATAATCTGAGAATAAAATCAAAACAAGGGAAAAATTAAGCTCACATGTTTACTAGAGGGAAAAAAAAACCCAAAGGTATAATTTAGGAGAAACAAAAGCATGATGTTTGAGAGTACACAAATTTCGAGAATTGTTTCCAGGTGCTACAAGTGAGATTAAAAGCTATTTTTTGGATGTTAGCCCACAAAAGTTGTTTTCCCATGAACGAGATGTTTGGGTATGCATGCTACCATTGTGTGAATGTGCAGTTGCCCCTGCTTGAAGACTCTCAGATACTCTGGAGCATCTCTTTTCAGTACTGTATTTCCCACCCAAGGGTCAACACTCATGTGAGAAACACCAAAATCTGGATATGTCTCCTAGACCCTCAGGTCCGCCAGCTGTGGCTTCTCCCCAAACTGTAGTCAAGATTGCTTGGCCTCTGTCCTCTCCTACCCTTTTCTTTGCTTTCTGTCTATGAACATTGTCACATTCTCAAAATGGAACCCCGTCTGGAAGCTTTAAGGCATCTGGTCGTAGCTTCAGTTCCTGGCTTTGCTTCCATTGGACTTGCTTCTGACTCTCTTCGTGGCCACAGTCACAGATGTAATATTTTCTCAGGCTCTTCATGTCTGTTTGTTCAGCATGTGACACTCAATGAGACAACCCACTTTTTATTAATGGCTGTGGCACTCTGTGGCCATTTAAAATGTATAAGTCACTTTGCATATTTGTGAGCATACAAGGCACAAAAATAAATTAGAGCCAAGTAATCCCATTGCTCTCATGTCCCCAACCTTATGTGAATAATTTCCATTGCATATTAGGGTTATAGGCTTAGCTAATATGTTTTCTTTCTTGTCTTCTTATCATGTATCCTGGGCATTGGATTTTAGCCTTTTTTTTTTTTTTTTTTTTTTTTTTATGAGGTGTGCCTTGGTGGTTATTTTCTCTCTTTGGGATGATCAACATGAAGAACCATTACTATCAAGACAAAATGCTTCTCACATTGTCTCGTACCATGCTGAACTCCACGGGTTTTGTTCTGTTGGGAACACGAAGCCCCAGCCTTAGACTTCCTTCCATCGTGCATGAAAACACTAGCTAACATTTATATAGTGCTTCTCATTTTTCGGCATTCACTTAATCTTCACAACAATCAAATGATGAAAATACTGTCAATTTCCCTCATTTTATACATGAGAAAATTGAGTGACAAGAAAGTTGATTAATTGGCCCAATGTCACACAGCCCATAAGTTCTGGCATCATGATTCAAACCACATGGCCTGGCAATAGCAACCATGCTTTTGACTCCTCACTGCCCTGTATCTGATGATGTGGTTGATACGGCTTATGCAGTAATGTGAAGGCAGGAAGTCTGTGAGGCTTAGATATGAAGTGTGATGCACTGGTAAAGTTTGCACCTTGTATTACAGAAAGTGAACTGGAATAGTTAGTGGAAACGCCAAGAGGCGGGGAGTTTTGAGTTTCTCATAATCTTTATCAATCTCTGCCCCTTCCAACCTATACCAAATGAATACGCAATCCAAGGAAAAAGAATGTGCTTGCCATGAAATATATCATCAAAAGAATTTCTAGTATTCCGTTCCAACAGACTGCTGCCTGAGGCCCTCCTTTATAGAAATTCCAGAGCCCCCTCTGTTTGGTTTATAACAGCTTCAAAGGTTACAGATGGTCTCATTGCTCTAAAAATAAATATCTTGTAGATCTTTGAAACTCGAAACCCAGCCATCTCTTGGTACACTCTTGATTAATGGATTCATGAAAGTCACATAAAAATCAGCTTCTAAAGGGTTAGCATCTTTGATTAATATTGAATTTAGGCCCTTGCCTATTTCTTCATTTGTATGACAAATTTTTAACTTCTGAGGAAAACTTCTAATAACTTTTTGTGTTAGTTTTTTCACGAAAAGTTCAAAGCCAAAGCAGGTAGTAGCAGCATTAGACTACAGTAATGGAAAAAAATCCACATAATTAATCATTGCTTCAACAAACACACTGGCATTCATCCAAGAAAAGGGAAACTTTCTTTAGAAGAGAGTTTGATACCACAACTTATGTTTACCTTGATTAATAGCCTCTTTGGGAAACCCAAAGCAAAAGAAGATTATTAGTGGAATGTTCTGACTCTTTCTTTTGCCAGATGCAAATGACAGGCTGAATTCTCCAGGTGTGGAGATTGAATTTTCAGAGTGGGCTTTCTGGGTCCTTAGATTATTTGCTTTCAAATACCTGTTTTTTTTTTTTAATTCATGAATTATTTATGAGCTATCATATTTCACACAATTCTCAGGGACCTAGTAAGCCTCCAACTCACTGATTGATTCCAGATCATGTCGAATATTACGACTAATGTCTGCTTCATAGTTCTAAATAAAAATGCCCTTTCATGTAATTTGCCATTGGAAATGTAGAATGATATTTTCAGTTGTATCGAAAAGAGTGTGCTTTTATGTATACACACACACACACACACACACACACACGTACGCACACATGTAGCCATCTTCTTACATGTTTTTATAGTGGTGCCACAGTCTGTGGAACTGAAAAAGGTAAACCAAGCAAGAAACTGGCCCTGTTTACTATAATGAAGGCCACTTTCTTTTCCTTGTTAAGTATTACTAGCATATCAAAGTACAGTAAAATTATTACTAATGATTCCTGGAGGGAAACAAATGGACACAATTAAAATTCATCATTTTCCCTCTATCATTGAATAGCATATCATATTTTAGCATTCATAAGAAAAGTAGCAGGCATTAGTTAAATGAACTAATAATGAAGTTGAACGTGGAAATGCCCTCAGGCCCACTCTACTGAAGTTGTCAATCGTGTTAGGCAGGGCATTGATATCTACACATCTGACAGGCCATTCTTTCTGTGCAGACCAAGTGGACAATAAAGTCCTAGAATACACTGAAACTTAATAATTAAAAGAATTGCATTCACTGGGAGAAGATGATCGATAACAGCAACCCAACTGAAAAAATTATGTCCATATTGAATATCACCTACAGATAGCTGTAAGTATCATGAAGGATGCACAGAGGAAAAGATCATAGTCTCTGGGCTCCCGGAAAATTCACATTCTAATTAATCACAGCGATCAACCTGCAGCTTCCTCTGCTGACTTGGAGTATTTATACAGCATCTTGCATCTGCCCAAAGCTGAATCTTTTCATGTATTGCTAAGGAAAGTTCATTCGCTTCTTAGAGTGGGCACAACACGATTTTCACTGGAGTTTTATCACCCAGGCACTGGCTTGATGGACAAGTACTTGCTTTGAGTTCTGCCCCCTTGTGTTTCATATGTGGAGTGTCCCAGGGCTTTGGTCCTTCAGGAGTTTTATTCGGCCTTCCGTGGTGGGAAGAGTAACTTCCTGTTTGGGGTCTGAGATGAAAACAAAATCATCCACTGACAGAGATACAAATGCCAGGGCACTTCAACTGTAAAGTCATCAAGTCTCTCCTCTCCTCCCACCCAAACCTCGGAGATTTGGTGTCCATCTTTTAGCCATTTCATCTCTATCATCAGGTAGGCCATGCAAGATTCCGTGACTGCTTCTTAAAATGCTAGAATTCTGTTGAGTATATTTCCATTCAACTAGGTCTCTTCATACACAATGCAGTACTCTGGGTATGGGGGGATGAAAAGGATACTAAACTCCCCCTCCCTTTTTAAAATTTGACATTGATTATGTAAAATTCTCAAATCTAAAATAGCAACAAATGCTTAGATTGACATTTCTACAAAAGTAAAATTCTTATAAACCAAATCACCCATCATCAATATATATAAACTTATATATATATTTGCTTATAATGGTGTGTGCGTGTGTGTGTGTGTGTGTGTACCTCCCCAAAGAGCCTCACCCCCAAATAAACAAGTTAACTTGTATTATTTTTTAATTTACTTTAATTTTTAATTTTTTTAATGTTTATTTATTTTTGAGAGAGAGAGAAACAGAGCATGAGGGGGAGGAGGGGCAGAGAGAGAGGGAGATAACAGAATCTGAAGCAGGCTCCAGGCTCCCAGCTGTCAGCACAAAGCCTGATGTGGGGTGTGAACTCACGAACCATGAGATCATGACCTGAGTGGAAGTCAGTCACTTAACCAACTGAGCCAGGTAACTTTTAAATTGACAAGATTAAGACAAAAGACTGACTAGGAGATATATAGAAAATACTAACTGATGAAGTTGAACTCATTTTAAAACACGGCAAACCACCAAGAATGGTTCCAGAAAAGCTTTCTTTTCTTTTTTAAACAATGATATCCAAATGTGCTGGTTAACCCTCCTGGCAAGTTACAAAATTCAGGGGCTTAGAAGAAGAGAAGTTATATTAGTGGTGAATTTTTTTTTTTTTTTAAATCAGTGACTAAAAGTGAACATTTCCTACTTAGCCACCAAAACGTTCTCTGGATTTCTGGCCTACTAGAGGTCAAGCCACTGATTCATATTTCACAGCTCCTTTAGCTTTGATTCATAAATCTTAAATTTCTCTAATTGCTACTGGATAAAGATAGCTGTAGAGAGTCATTTTCTTAATGATGGAAAAACTCCCTGATAAATTAGGTGTCAAAACTCAGGGAAAGTTCTTATATTATCATGGAAGATAGGTAGGGCATTTCAATAAATGTGTTCATGGAGAAGTGAAAAGATCTTCATGTATACTCTAGACTTTGGGGATTGATTTTTTGAGCTAAAGCCATTCTTGAAAGGACAAGAGTGCTTGAAATAAGCCTTATTTTATTTTGAAATCTCAAAACCAGAAGCTGCTTACACAAAGTCTCTACGGGGTCCTTGGTGAGTAGACACAGTGAGGGGGGTGGTATTTCTGTGACAGTTGCTGTTGTAAAGTATCATCATGTCTTTTTGCTTAACATGTACGCAGTACTTAAGCAGCCACATGATTTGTTACTGCTTTGCATGCATAAGGTCTGATCTCATGAAATATGCTTCTAGAAGAGGCAAAACAGCTAACAGAATAAAATGCAGTGCCCTTCATTGTCATCATCTGATACTGTAAAAAACCTTTGATGCCTATAAAGGATTCCCTGACTAGAAACCACTTCCCAGGGGAATAAAAGGCAACTGAGGCCACAGTGAGTCACCCATCAGAATTCTGTCAGGGGTCCAGGAGTGCCCCTCAGTTTGTACCCTTATGGCTTTCAATATTTCTTGGTTTTGATCTCATCGTGTTTTTTTCCCCTGCTACCATCACGGGCCATTCTTCATCTCGCTCTGGCTTTCCGGTTTCTGCGATTGAATTCCTCTTTTCTCCAAAACTCTCATTCCAGGATTTGCTTCCTGGATTTTGCTTTCTAATTTATCTTCACTCCTTGCTCTGACTTTTGCATGCGTTTGAAGCCAGCTTCCCTGGTGACTATGCACATCCTTCTCCCTGCCCATTACTGGGGTTTACACGAGCACTGATTGTGGAGGAGGATGAGTTCCAATGTCCTTAGTAGGGAGGACAGTTAAAGAAATATTTTCCAGTATTTTCAAAACACAAAGAGAACACATAATCTTCCTTTTTTATTGACAGAGTCTTAAATAAGGATCTCAAATATATATTTTTCCTCTAAGCAAGATTTGCTTCTAAGATTTTTAATGTAATCTGACAAAGTGATATCTTGACTTATCTGTGCACTGGGTAAATAGGGCATCGGGAAGGAATAGGGCAGAGGGAGGGAACAGTGTCACATTTTGATTGATATTAAGGGCAGCCATGGTTTTAAGTGAAGTCTTCACTTCATTTTTAGGTTATTTAAGGCAGAGTTCTTGTACCTCTAATTAACAGGTATTTGCTAACTTTCTATTAGGAAAAAATTGTTCTACATGCTTTACATTTGACGGGATGCTAAAAATGATAAGGTATATTCTCTACTTTCAAGGAGCTTATACTTTCTTGGGAGAGATAAGACATAGGCTAGGTAAATTATAAACCAGAAACGAAACATAAGATGTAAATCGTATGAAACTAGCACAAAATTTGGCATGCTATATTTAGTGTTTGTTTTTTTGGTAAGGCCAAGTAATACCTATTTTCATCTTCTTGCATCTAGTCATAAAATCGAACCACTTTTTTTTAAGACTTTTGTGAGGTTACGATTAAACTGCATATAAAGTACTTATTAGTGACTTTTAAAATTTGAGCTAGTGAGCTAGATAACTCACCTACTTTTCAAACTTGCAACATTTATGATTGTTTTAGGTATGAGAATGGCTAACACAGGTATAAAATCAAGAGCCATATATATTACATAGTTGTTTTAATAATATTAATTATATTTTTTTCTCTTTGTTGTGTAATTGTAATAGGGAGACATTAGATACTACTAATGACTGTATGATATCCAGGTAAGACTCAGGAAAGATAGGTTCAAGAACTGTGAATAGGAACAGAAAATCCAAGGGTTTTCTGGTTAGGAAAACATGAGGGTTCCTGGTCAGGAAAATGATGTCACTGTAATCCCCAAAGTTAAGAAGTAGAACAAGATTGTCAAAGTCCTTGACAACAAATTGATTCTGTGACCCTAAGGGAGGCTGAAAGAAAAATTGAGATATGTCAGCAGGATACAAGGGGACCTCAAGGGAAAACTGACATTGATGCCACAGAAGGCATCTGCTGGTCCTGCTCATTTCACTGCACACGATTTTGTGCACCTGTCATGGATAATAATAATGAAAATGAACTCATTTAGGAAATCACTCTCTTTATCTCTGCATGGACATATCTCAAAACTTCATCCAAGGAACAGTATTTGAAATAAGTCACTTAAAATGACAACATTGTTAGACCTAAGAATATCTTATACGCCAAACAAGTTTGCCTTTGAATAAAACCAAAACATTTTCTAAACCAAGAATTGGCGTAGCCAGCTCATTTTCAGAGGATACATTGCTATATCTCTTTTTCCTTTGCTTTCTAAAAGAAAGTCAGGACCTTTTAAAGTGACAGGTTAGAAGATGTTTTGATTTGTCCTCTTTCCCACCTTCCCAATTCCTAGGAAATATGAAAGACTTTTTATGTAGTAACACTAATATCTATTCATTTACCCTTATGTCAAATGTATTCACAACTCTGAAGCACAAAATAGCATATAAATTACAAAGGAAATAGTGTGCTTTCTCATTTATATTCTTATCTTCAAATTCTGACTATCAGCACAAGTTTAAATGTAGAATTTAAAACTGAAAAGGACTGTAAGATCACCTCATCCCAGGCTTCTTATTTTACAGATGAAGAAACAAGCTCGAGAGTGACCTGTCCAAGGTCACAGGCACTGTGAACAGAGCCCCGACTGAGGGCTTTTGACTGTCAACTCAATATTCTCTTTATATCACACATCCTCTTAGGCTAAACCGTGGAAAAGAAAACTTCCCCAGAATGTCACACAAAGTGAAGATATCATCTCACTTATTTTTCTTTGGCCACACATTTGTAATCTGTATAAGGAGACTCATGTAAAACAGTGCTAGCAGAAATGTTACTATACTTCAGGACTTAAGCATTGTTCCTCTTGCAAATATATAAGATCATACCAACTACTTACTTAGAAAGGGAATTCTCTATTTAATTATACAAAGGTGCCCTCATAATCAGCCATCAGGAGGTCGTATGCCTTGTAGCCCTATCGGGCATAATCACAGACCCCAGAGTTGGAAGAGGCCTCCAAGAGCATCTTATCCAAGTTTACATTTTTGTATGAATAAAATGTGCCTCAGAGATGATAAGTGACAGTCAGAGGTAGAGCCGAGCTGACCTCTCCATTCTCTCGTGAAGAAGAACTCACATGTATGAAATAGCTATTCAAGGTCAAGCACACGTACGGCCATGAAACAAGACAGATTTTCTACCCACATGAGAATCAAACCAATTTCTAGTTCTCATAAGCAGTGCTGAACTTTCAGTAAGTCTTAACACAAGACACAGGTACAGGTTGAAACTATAATGAGATTCAAGAAGAGTTCAAATAAACCTTGGATACCAGTTTCACTTAGGAAATGTTAGACATGTTTCGAGGTATTACACTGATATTTTGGTAAAATGTGATAAATAAGAATACCGGCAATAACCTAGGCTCTCTGGATTAAAATGCTAGTCCTGCCACTTTCTAGTGGTGTGAACTAACTTCTCTGATTCAAAACAGGGAGAAGGCTACTTCCAATTTCACGGAGTGGGTGTGAGGATTCATTGAGTTAATATATACAAAGTACTCAGTGCTGTGCTTGGCATGTAAGCATTCAATGGATGTTAGTTATTACAATTATTGATGCCATGGAAACTAACTCTCCCAAGGATATCTACTTGGAAGATATGGTGATTTAGTGGCAAGGATGTTGAATTTAGTTTCTGGAGTTTTCGAGTTGTGTCTCCACTATTTACTATGTGTTGGACAAGCCATTCATTTCTCTGAGGTTCTATCCCTCTGCTGAACATATTGGTAATATTATTTTTTCTGTTTACCTTATGTGAGTAGTTCTAAGAATTATGCAAATTAATGAATATGACTATGAACATGCTTTCTGAAGGATAAAACATTTGACAAATGGCCACTATTATTTTTATTCCTTTTTCCAGCCTCTGTGTGAAGTGGTACAACATGGCTGGACTAAAGTCCCAATTCAGTGTGAGCGTTTAAGACCCATACATCCAAAATTTCCTTTAGACTCACAACAGCTGTAAGTGGGGGGTAGAGCAACATTTATTGAGTACTTACTGTCAATAGGACACTCTGGACAAAGAAATTACACCTAAATTCTAAGATTCCTCAAGAATAAAATCTTTATTTAAAAGTGATATTCAGGGGGCTCCTGGTGGCTCAGTCAGTTGAACACCCGACTTTGGCTTAGGTCATGATACCATGGTTTGTGTCCGAGCCTCACATCTAGCTCACTGCTGTCAGCAGCGATCCTGCTTTGGATCCTCTGTCCTCCTCTCTCTCTGCCCCTCCCCTGCTTGTGCTCTCTACCTCTCTCAAAAATAAATAAACATCAAAAAATAAAAATAAAAGTGGTATTCAATAATGTTCCATGATAAAGGACACCAGCTCTGACCACAATTTTCAAGTATTGTGCTGTGAAATATAGTGTCCAAGATGGCTGCCATCACTTCCTTCCCTCTCTTAACCTGCTTCTGCTCACACATCATGAGGTGGATGTGGGCTGGCCTTAGTATCTTTCTGGACCCATAGAATGCAGCAGGAGTGACAAGGACTTCTGAAGCTCACTCATAAGAAGGTTGTCAGTATCTGCTTGGACCTTTTGGAACACTCACTCTTGGAGAACTCCCTCTCAGAGCTCACATGTAGAGGCCGCCTGCAGGAGCTGTCATTGCCCGCTTTGGCTGACCTCCCACCGGTAGCCAGCAGTGGCGATAGGAGTGTGAGGGAGCATCCTGGATATCTAGCCCAGTCAAACCTGCACGTGACTCCAGCCCCAGCTGCCATCTGGTTGCAAACGCGTGAGAGATTACAAGTGAGAACTGCCCTAGTTGAGTCTGGACAACATGCAGAAAATGGGAGACGATAATAAATTACTGTTTAAAGCCACGAAGTTTTAGGGTTGTGTCCTTTGCAGCAATAGATATCTGAAACCCACACTACTTTCTTCGGAGGTGATTTGTAAATTGTGAACACTGGCAAGAAGTGGTTAATAAAAGTCTTTGTGTACCCATTTCAAGCTTGATTTAAGCTGAAAAGCATTTGGAATGGGAAATGTTTCACTCTTGCTTAAAATAATAATAAAGACAATTACTATCGTGTGTATGTCTGTCACTCACAGAATATATGCTTATCTCAGAACTGGGGTTTAAAACCAGATTTATTTAAAATCCCAACTTCTTATTATATCACAGCCCACTATAAATTTTATCTCCTTCAGACTATGAGGAATTTTATACTTTCCAAGTAAAAAGTTCTAAACCCTATAAGAAAGCAGTATGGTATAAACCAGATTTTTTTTTTGGCAGTGAGCATAGAACCTGATATAAGTGGGTGCTTAATAAATAGCTGTTAACCTGGATATGTATTACGTACTAGTTTTTCTCTAAATGTATAGTGTTGCTCTTGACTTCTAGGTACTATCCAACCATTGGAGGCCTTTTCTTCCTCCACAGCTTGGTCACCAAAATTTATCATACTCACGATTCAAATTCAACTTAAAAGTCAACAATATTCCTACTGTCCTCCTTTAAATATTGTCAATATCACGTGGACTGGCGAGAGCCCCACTTCCTCTCTGTCCTCTCCTGGAGCCATATGGCTCCTTGTTCACTCTGCTTTGGCCATGCTGGCCTCCCTGCTATTCCACTCAATCATTAGGCATGCTTCTGCTTCAAAGCCTCTCTGTTGGAGGTTCTCTGTGCTCCCTTCAGGTCTCTGCTCAGGTGTTACATTGTCGGAGAAGCCTTACCTAATCACCTTTTTAAAACGGCATCCCGGGGCGCCTGGGTGGCGCAGTCGGTTAAGCGTCCGACTTCAGCCAGGTCACGATCTCGCGGTCTGTGAGTTCGAGCCCCGCGTCGGGCTCTGTGCTGACAGCTCTGAGCCTGGAGTCGGCTTCAGATTCTGTGTCTCCCTCTCTCTCTGCCCCTCCCCCGTTCATGCTCTGTCTCTCTCTGTCCCAAAAATAAATAAAAAACGTTGAAAAAAATTAATTAAAACGGCATCCCTCTCCCCCCACTTCAACTATGTAGCTTCCTTACCGTGCTTTATTTTATCTTCATAGCATCTGACAAAGTATATGTTTACTCTTTAATCCCTTTATTAGAATGTAATCTCGTAGGTAGAGACTTGGTTTTACTCTCTGTTCTATTTTCAGCATCAAAAACAATACCCACACAGCAGGAACTGAATGAATGAGTGGATATTGTTGAATGAATGGATATCTATGATTCAGTAGCTGAGCCGGAGCCCAGAAATGCGAACGCCGGTACAGTCTTCCCATTATGTTTTAGGTAAAGGGCAGCGATTCACATTTTGGGCCCCTGCTGTAAATAGAAAAAACCTGAAGGTGTGGAGAAATTTTTAGCGGCATATTCTAGAAAAAGGAACTCATCAGGCTGATGTTGGCTGACATAAAGTGGTTGTAAAGATCTTTGCTGCAGGGTTGGCCAGGAACTCTGGAGCCCTATGTCTCCCTCATGAGGGGTACCAGAGCAGATAAGAGAGGACACTTGAATCTGGGGACCAGACGAAAGTCAGAGTCAGCTGCAACCAATAATGGTTAATACTTTGTGTAATGAGGCTAAATCTATGCAGGTTTTTGTGTGGGACTTTGGCTTCATAAACACTCGTGGTGTTTTAAAAGAATATTTCACAGCTGTTTTAATGAAGGGCTAATTTTTATAAAACTAGATCAGATCTATGCTTCTTGCAAGCAACTGTGTTTATAGATATGCCTGATTATTTGAATCAAGCTTCTACACAGAGATGTAGAAGTGGTGACTTCTTAAAAGAAGGGTCTAAAATGAAAAAGAAAATTCTCCTAGAGTAAAAATGCATAAGTTACAAAGTTAGAAATCTCAATAAAGCCGGAAGGTGAAAGACAATGAAAGCTCGTGTCATAAAGGGGGATCTCTGTGTGTGGCAGAGTGAAGCATGAACAGAAGCCGCTCAACTTGCTTCCCCAGAATCAGTCCATTTTTTTAAAATACAGCTTTGGAAGAATGTGTGTGGCTATAATATTTAGCACCCCGGGCAGAAATAAACCTTGCTAAGATGGCATTACTTGGATTTTCCAACTCCGGGCTTTGGAACCTTGATTATAATTGAGAGAACTCAGCCTTATGCCGCTCAGGTCTACCCCTCTCTCTGTTCTGCATTCGAGCCTCAAATTACTAAGTTCTTATTCATTGCATATTTTTTTTATGTTTATTTACTTTGAGAGAGACAGAGACAGCATGAACGGGGGAGGGGCAGAGAAAGAAGGAGAGAGAGAACCCCAAGCAGGCTCCTCGCTGCCAGTGCAAAGCCCGACTCAGGGCTTGAACTCATGAAACGGTGAGATTATGGCATGAACTGAAACCAGGAGTCGGATGCTTAACCAACTGAGTTGCCCAGGTGCCCCTCTTATTCATTGGATCTTAAAAGGCTCAAATTTAGTCAAACTACTTACAAATTGATATCTAAGGAGATGTTTTTCTCAAATATGGTCCACAAAATGCTGACGGCTTCACTGGTCTCGAAGCCTGGCGTAGTAGTGAAGAGTGTGGATTTTGTAAAGAGACATCCGGATTTATATGCTAGCTCTGTTGCTTGGGTGAGTTACTTCACCTCTCAGCTGCTCAGTTTCCTCACCTGCAAAATCAAGACATAAATATCTTCCTCAAAGGGATTTTTTGTGTGGATAAATGAGATAATGTGTGATGATTGCTTAGTTCACTGTTTGGGATAGATTCATCATGCAACATTGGTTAATACAAAAAAAAAAAAAAAAAGAGGGAGGAATTTCCTGGAGTGGACGCTGTCTTTTTTTTTTTTTTAATTTAATTGAAATACAGTTGACATATAATGCTATATTAGTTTCAACAACATGATGATTTGACAACTCACATAACTCACTGTACTGCATACAGTATACTGTGCTCACCACGGTAAGTGTAGTCACCATCTGTCACCTTACGACCTTATTACGATACTATTGACTGTATTCCCTGTGCCATGCTTTTCATGGATGCTGTCCTTTTGACTACCTTTCTTGACGGTTGTAAGAACTTACCTTCTGTCACAACGTGCTTCTTTCTAAGTGACCACTAACCTCTTCTCTAGCAGTGATAACTCAGGGATTTTGTTTCATTACTTCATGGTCGGTTTGCCTCACCTGGACAGGTGGTCGAGCCTGTAATGGTGTCGTCATATGGCGCTCCCTGTTCTGTGCTCCTCTCGTCTGGCTGTGCCTGCTTGCACCTGAAAACTTTCTAAATTCAAGAGGCCATATCTGATGCGCGGAGAAGGATGTTTAACCTATTAACTTCGCTTTGCTTGCCTCTAAATTGTTTATCCCATGTAAGTTTAATTCTGTGAGTGTAATTTTGTGCTTTTTGGGCCTAAGAATTTATAGTGGCTGCCATTTATCATTCCCTCCCTTGGCAGGCACAGTGCTCAGCCATAGAGATCACCTAATATTATTAATAATATTTAAACCTAGACGGGGCTAATAAAGTTTCCCCAAGAAACCACCACCAGACCTCAAATGTGATGTGGCAAATCCCAGCACCTACTCACCAGAATGCAGAGGCAAATGTATTTAGAAAATTTGCTGCAGGATGTGGATAATGAGGATTCTTGTAAGATATGGGACTGCCGAGATGTGAAGGAAGCATGTGATCATTCCGCTTCTGTGAAAACTACATTATGTCATTAGGGGGGAACAACAAAGCTCCCACACAAAGAGTAAGCTGCAAGTAAATTGAACATTCTAAATTATTAAAGGGACCTGACTGGGAGAGTTTGATCCTGGCTAAGCTTTCACAATATGCAAACAAACAAAACCAGATAAGAAGGTGTAAATGACCTAGTCAATCAAATATCAGATAGCATCACTAAATGAACAGAGCTGATCATCCCTCAGAGAACTTATCAGAGTGCCAGGGAAAGGTTGTCAGGAATTTTATGTATGCCTAGCACACAGTCACTTACATAGACCCACACTTAACTGAGCTAGTAATTTCATTCTACCTGACAGATAACAAGGAAAACCTTAAAAAAAAGAAGAGTCATTATTTTAAACTACTAACGATAATAATGAAAAACAACAGTGAGACAACATTTGGATCAGAAACTTGAGATTTCAATGTGGGGGAGCTGTATCCTTTGAATTGTAATGGAAAGAAAAATGAAAACTAGGTTATAGAGATATAGAGAATGAACACTTGTGTCAAAACCATTACAACAAACTCTGTTATCTTGTTTTGTAGCAAATGCACTAAGAATGCTGCCACTTGAAAAATGTGTGATAATCAAGAGAGGTTGATTCATTAATTCATTGTGAACCTCCTGTGTGCCCAGCGATGTAATAGACATAGAGATAAACAGAAGTCCTTGCTTTAAAGGAGCTCATAGTTTATTTGAGAGAGCAATATAAACAGATAAATTATAATATGATGCTGTAAGTGCTGTGATATATGTAAGAAAAAATGTGAGGTCTTGCAAGGTTTGGAAGCACCTTCTGAATTTTGAAGAAACAGAATTATTTTTTAGAGGAGTTGTAGCTAGTGTATTTTGTCATTCGAAATATATGATAACTCCCCCTTAACCATGTCCTAACAAGCTAAGTAAAAGTTTGCAGTGTTTGGATGGAATACTCATCTTCTGTCCTTTAAGTTGGGGGGTGGAGGGTGAGGGGAGAGAGAGAGAGTGGGGAGGCAGTGGTAGAGAATGCACCCATCTCATTTCTGCATAGAACTGTGTCCAAGAATTAACTGGCTGGTGATAGAATCATGAGTTGGAGAGACAGATCGTGTAGGTGGAGCTCCCATCCCATACAGAAATGTCCTCTTTCACACACTCACACGTATCTCTCTGGTTCCTCTTGAACAAATCCAGGGGCAAGTAGTTCCGCAATGCTAGTCAGCTCCTGTAGGAGGAAACTTCTTTATCCTGAGCAGAGTCCATTGTCTAGTCATTTCTTTGTGGCTGCTAATTCCATCCTCTGCAAAAATGTCAATAAACACAGTATATCACCCACAGGATACACTTAAAGTAGAAGAATGTCTTTACTCAAGCTTTCTTTTAGAAAGACAAGACTTCCTTCCCTTGGTTCCTCCAAACATTTCTTTTGGAGCATTGTTTCCAGATTCTGCGCTCCAGGTACAATTCCTCCAGTTTTCTCTGCTCTCTCAAACCCCTCAAGCTTGGCACATGGTGCTTCCTCACTGTGCAGGGAGATCCTCAGCTGTCATCTGCCTGGTTGGCTTCTCCTCTCCTAGAAGTCATCCCTTGTGGCGTCTTCCTCATCTCCCCACTAGAATTGGATCCCCCTTCTCTGTGCCTTTTTCCTTCCTTGTGTAGACCCCTTTAATAAATTGGCCTTAAACTCCAATGCACAACTTTAATAGATTTGATTGACTCACTACAAAAGTCTTTTTTTCTAAGCAGATTTAGCTTTAAAAACTTCAAACCAGAGCAGACCATGAGGCCCATCACATTCCCCACAGATTCCACGCAAGTCTTGGATGTGAACGTTAGAGGGCAAGGAAATGCCTTCCGAACACCATCCCACTAATGTCAGAGAACAAGACACAGAAGACAGCACCTTTGTCTACAAAAGGGAAGGGCTGAGCTGGCTTAAGCTGTGGCCTGGCTAATGTTTCCATCCTTGCAGTCACATGGGAAGAAGACAAAGTATCCAAAGAAAGAAATGACGGCTGGACATGCCTCTTGTCCATTTATTAATTTACCTCTTTGTCTGCTTTGGTGAAAGAGGGAAATATACCATGTGGGCCTCTATCCACATTCGAAAGCTGTATTCCTAGAAAATATGACCCCCAAACGTCATAGAATCTGACCAACCAGAGCAAGAGCTCTCCTTCTTGGGGGAGGGGATGATTCCTTTTTTGAGAGAAAAGTGTAGAGGTGTTATGCCAGTAGACTCCACAATCATCCCCTCCATCGAACTTTCTTCTCCTCTATAAACAATTTTAAATGTAAATTTGATAGAGCAGAAGTATTTTAAAAACGATATAGTGTCATATAATGACTTGATGTTATTTTTGATGATTCGTGTACTACACAGCTGTTGTTTATCCACCTATTAGAGTTCATCTACACCATCAACAATTATTGAATAACAATGATGTATTTTATATATAAGATAAGAAGAAAGAGTGCCTGGCATAGAATTTGAACACATAGTATTTAATAATTATTGCCAGATAATTAATAGAATAACCAATGGAAACTCAGTGAATGTAGGTAATTTACTCAGTCACAAAGCTAGATACATTTAGAGACAGGATTTATGAGAAATGGCTCTGATTCCAGTGCCTATTCCATTATATCACAATTGTCATTTGCCTTGAAATGAATAGTAAATAATAGGCTAGTGTCGGATCATAGTGGACCTTGAGCATTAGGCTAAGGGGGCTTGGATTTTATATTCAATGTTTCATCCATGTTATATTCCTTGCTGATTGGCTAAACAGTGTTTCTTATTCTTGCTTGAATTTAAGACTCACTGAAAATTTGATAAAAAAATACCAATTATTAGACTCTGCCTTGTAGATTCTGCTTCAGTGTGTCTCAGGTTTGGCCTGGAATTCTGTATCCTTAATGGGCTCCTGCTAAAAAGCTTCTCATCTGGCAAATCTGGAAAACACTGTGCCAAAAGATTTTCTTGCTCATTATAATCTTGTTGTCATATTTCTTGACTATATTTACATATAATCAGATGTCAGTAACAGAGGCATATTGTTTCTTTTTTTTATTTTTTTTTTAATGTTTATTTTTGAAAGAGAAAGAGAGACAGAGTGTAAGCAGGGGGAAGGGCAGAGAGAGGGAGACACAGAATCTGAAGTGGCCTCCAGGCTCTGAGCTGTCAGTGCAGAGCCTGACGCGGGGCTCGAACTCATGAACCGTGAGATCATGACTTGAGCCGAAGTCAGAAGCTTAACCAACTGAACCACCCAGGGGCCCCTAGAAAGCATATTGTGAAAATCTGCAGAAGCAGCCTGATTGCCGGTGGACTCTGGAATCCTTGTGTTACCTGCAGCAGATACGGCTGCCTGTATTGTAGACACTTTAGGCCACTTGATTTGAGACACTTTTGACCACTTGTGGTCACTGCAACTCACAATGAATCTCAGGGGATGGCTGCCCATTCTCTTTGAAGTATGGGCTTTGGAAAAGTCTCCACTGGCAAGTGCACTTGACGATGTCTGACACATGAGATGAGGTATTGATGATGACACATCAGAAGCTCATTTTTAAAAGGGCACTTCTAAAGAGCTCTTCACAGTGAGGCTGCAGAAAGACAATTCTCTCTGCAGTTGGGAAAAATGTAGAATAAGCAGACATTTCTCTTTGAAGAGACTGACTATTCTAACACATTCATTTCAAATAACATTGTGTTTAACGTGCAAGAAATCTCTTGGGTGGGGGTAATATGCTTAAATGAAGGGGCAGAAATAGAACATGTGTGAAACTCTTCTCTGTGAGTTGTTCAGCAGAGCCCAAGATGAGTAGAGGAAATTGCATTTGCCCTTTGGCCAGTGTTAAAGAAAACAAGTTTCACAACACTTGTTAAAGATAGTAAGGCGGGTTTTATTCAAGACGATGTCAATAGATAGATATAGGGACCACCTCAATGGAATTTTGCAGTGGGGGAGAAAGATGGGGCTCAACTCTCAATACAGCCTGGGCAAGTGGGAATTTACAACCAAGGAACAGAGTGAGAGTTGGGGGGTAGAAATTACTAAGAGGAAACATCAGGGATAGAGGGGGATGCTGGCTAAACTGACCTGACAGGATTTGTACTAAAGATAGACCAGAGTGATCAGACATTACCTGGAAGATGGTAGAGGATAAGGAGCCTACTCAGATATGAGGGTAAATGGGAAACTGGTTCTTTAAACTGACTTAGCAATGTTCTTGGTAGAACTAGATTCTACAAAGGAGTACACAGGTGGACCTAGGAGAAGGTTCAGGAGCCGGACTAAGTTTGGTGAAGCAAAGAACGTTTGTCACCAGCATTATTGCGAAGAGCAAAGAGGGGCACCTGGGTGGCTCAGTTGGTTAAGCCTCCAACTCTTGATATTGGCTCAGGTCATCATCTCACAGTTCATGAGATTGAGCCCCGTGTAGGGCTTGCCAACCGTGCTTGGGATTCTCTCTCTCACTCTCTTTCTCTCTTTCTGCCCCTACCCAGCTTGCATTCTCTCTCAAAATAAATAAACTTCATTTTTTTTAAATGCTACGGATCATGATGCTACTGGCACCAGAAGCCAATTCCATAAAAGTTAGCGTGACCCATGTATGATGAGCAGGAAAGGGGTAATGTCTTTTTCTGCTGGCCTCGAGCCAAATCCTGCAGCCCCAGAGTGGTATAGTCAGAAGATTTTTGTGAAAAAATGGAGAGATAGTGTCTTCCTGGGTCTAGAAGCTGCAAAACTTTTGGGGCGCCTGGGTGGCTCAGTCGGTTGAGCATTCAACTTTGGCTCAAGTCATGATCTCAAGGTCCATGGGTTCAAGCCCCGCATCAGGTTCTGTGCTGATGACTCAGAGCCTGGAGCCTGCTTTGGATTCTGTGACTCCCTTTCTTTCTGCCCCTTCCCTGCTCATGCTCTGTCTCTCTCTCTCTCAAAAAATAAACAAACATTAGAAAAATCAGAAGCTGCAAAAATTTCAAATGTATGAGTCAGATATGAGTGCTCCTCCTACAGAACAAAGAGAAAAATTTATTGTTCTCTTCTCATGGAATTGAAATAATTTCCTACTTAAAGTCAGAATTTTTACTTTGCACTTAGAAAGTACACCTAAAGAAAAAGAATAATTTGATAAAGTAAAAGAGACATACCATTAGCAGCTAACTATCTTGTCATAATCTATTAACTATCCTCAGAGAGTTAACCAAGAACCATGCATGCATAATTCAGGTAAATAACTGTATACACACAAATGTATTTTTAAATTAACTGTTTCCTAATTACATGTTTTTAAAGTTCATAATATCTGGCTCTTCTCAACTGATTTCTTTGCTTCTAATCTTTCCTCTATTCAAGAACATTTCTAGAAGCAGAAAAACCCCAATCTGGGAGGGATTAGTGAATCATACAGAGGTCACTATTACAGACTCAAAATAGTCTTGGACATCCAGACCACTTGTTCCAGGAATCCACCCACCCCAGAACTGGGTGTAAACATGAACTATTCCTATGAGGAAAGCAACAGGAGGGAAAGATAACATTAAAGTTCAAGAACTCTTTTATTTCTGAATCCACACTTTTTTGTCTCATCAAAAACATTGTAAACTCCCCCTCCCCCCCCCTTTTTTTTTTATCACACAGCTGTTACTACAGCCTATGTAAAGTTTTGAGATTGGAACATTAGCTTTGCGTATTCTATCCCTCTTTGCATTTCCCAGTGCAGAGTAGGAAACATAACTGCTACTTTAATAAACCTTTACTGAATAATGGTTAATTCTGGAGAAACCGGATTTATTGTAGAACTGGGCACAGTTGAAGGAGGATGCAAAAGTTAAATTGCATTCACCAGCACCAGAACACATTTTCTTTTGCTGCTGTAGTATTTGATGGGTAAAATGATCGCTCAGATTTTCATATTATCCGACGTATTCCTCCAACAGTTTATATTTGTAGAGATCAAACAGAGTCTACAGATCTCTGCAAAGACATCACCCAAACAGTCAGCGATTTCTCCTTCTGTGGATGGAGTCATACATAATGAATGTTCTCTGATGGCTGCAGGAGTTGTGCAGCTATAATTAATGTTATAGAACCCAGTGGAGTTCATTTAATCAAGTCTGTAATGGTGGTATTGACTGTAAAATCTAATGAAGTGATACTAAACATAGTTGATTTGAGATTGGAGTGGGAGTGTTCAAAGACATGTTTGATGCCATTTGTAGCCTAAAATATTGTTAAGGACGAAAGCACAAAGAGTTAGGACCACGGAGAACTCCTTGTTTTCATTTTGAAAGTCATTTCTACTAGTTTTGATTTGGGCAAAATCTGAAAAGCCACAGTTCAAAACCTGTTTGCTCTCAGCATAAACAGGGAAATCTCATTCTTTGAAGAATTAAAAACAAACTTGCATCTTCAGGGGCTTATGTGAGACTTGAAAAACAAGCTCTTATAAAATCTGTCTGCCATGACTGGACATTTAGTCATAAAATGAAAATAAATGATTGGATCTGGTTAACGCCAAGGCTAAGAGTTGAGATGAGTGCATGTATCATTTTGAGAGGAGAGGAAAAGGAAATGATTGTGAGGAATTTATCAGAAGATGTAGGAAAGATGCAGGAATTTCTCCAGTAAGATAAAGAGCAAAACAAAAATGTTTTAAAAAGGCAGCGTGTGTATGTGTCGCTATAATGGGAAGAAATATTTAGTGTGTTAGTTCAGGAGTCAAGATGAAAGTCTTCAGTCTAGGAGCAGTGCCTGTTTGAACTTTTAAGAGCAAATGACCTTGGCAGAAATTGTGAACAATAAACTGGATCTCTGCAGAAAGAAAATGCTGAGACTAAAATCAATGTAATAGAATGAGAGGCATGGGAAAATGACTCAGTACATTGAAATATAAAGCAGTTATCTGCAAATATTAGTATATGAAATGGCTTGAAAGTTCCATTGAAGGAGTGAAGAAATTTGGGAGGTAGTATCAGTACAGAATGTAATAGTTTATTTCCATGTTATTAAGGGATGCTCAGAGCCTTCACATCCAAGTCCATTAATATAAATAAAATTGCACAAGCATTTTCAGAGGCTAGAAAAGGACAAGGAGGAATAAAGAGCTTAGACACAAGATTCCTCCATCTTCTCGAGACAAAATTTCTCTGATAAAAAAGCTTTCTTCATTTAGGGTACCTTGAATTAAAATAAAGATATATATATATATATATACTTCTTTTCTTCTACCTGTTCTTTGCAATAGCCAAATATCCAAAATCACCCATCCAGGTCTCATTTATATTTATATTGGGAAAGATAATGCATTTTAAAGCAGAAGTAAAATCTTACTCCTTGATTTGGTAGTCAGTATGTGTTCATGTTACCGAGCCAGGTAGAGCTGACCTGGGGCATCAGAAGCAATAGCACACCCATCCTCAGAAAACTTCCTGGGGTTGCTTTCCTTCTTCCTTCCCTCCCTTCCTCCCTCCCTCCCTTCCTCCCTCCCTCCCTTCCTCCCTCCCTCCCTTCCTCCCTCCCTCCCTTCCTTTCTTCTTTCCTTCCTTCCTTCCTTCCTCCCTCACTCCCTCCCTCCTTCCTTCTTTCCT
>NC_064809.1:82315483-82351668 GCF_023721935.1 Panthera uncia
TCCTCCTTGTCTGCCTGCCTGTCTTCTTGCTTTCCTCCCTCCCTCCCTCCCTTTCCTTCCTTCCTTCCTTCCTTCCTTCCTTCCTTCCTTCCTTCTTTTTTTTTTAAGATTGTCCAAGAAAATACAGGATACCCAGTTAAACTTGAACTCCACATAAACAAAAAAAAATTTTTGGAATATATTACATGCAATATTTGGGACATACTTATATTACAAAACCACTCAGTGCCCATCTGAAATTCAAATTCAAATTTGAAAAAATTCATTTTTTCAAAAAATTTTTATTGTCACAAAATACATATGACATAAACTTTATGACATAAACTTTACCATCTTAATTACTTTTAAGTGTACAATTCAGTGGCATTCAGCAATTTCATATCGTTGTGCAACCATCACCATCCATCTTCAGAACACTTTTCATCTTGTGAAACTGAAACTCTGTACCCATCAAACAATAACTCTTCATAATTACTCCCTTTCCCTCCTGGCCCTGGCACCCATTCTAACTTTCTGTTCCGTTGATTTTGAACACTCTAAGCACTGTATATACATGGAATCATATAGTATTTGTGTTTTTGTGACTGGATTATTTCATGTAGTGTAATGTCCTTAAGATTCACCTACATTGTAGTATATGTTAGAATTTCTTTTCCTTTTGAGGCTGAATAATATTCCATTGTGTGTATATACCCCATGTGTATCCATTCAATGGATCTCGGAAAAGACATCACCCAAACAGTCAATGATTTCTTCTTCTCTGGATGGAGCATAATGAATGCTCTCTGGTGGCTGCAGGAATCGTGCAGCTATATTTAACGTTATAGAACCCAGTGGATGAACACTTGGGTTACTTCCATGTTTTAGCTATTGTGAATAAGGCTTCTATGAACATGGGTGTACAAACAGGTTAAGACCCTGTTTTTAATTCTGTTAGGTACATATCCAGAAGTGGAATTACTGGATTATACTGTTTTTAATTAAATTTTCTTTAAATCTTAATTTTAAAACAGATTTTAACTTTTAATTTTTTAATTGTTTGAAGAACGATCTCACAGAACTATTATCCACTGGTTGTAACATTTTATTCCCAGCAGCATTGCACAAGGGTTCCAATGTTGCTACAGCTTTTCCAACACTTGTTATTTTCTGTTTTGTTCTTTTTTTTTTTTTTTATAGTAGCCACCCTAATGGATGTGAGGTGGTCTATCATTGTGGTTTTAATTTGCATTTTCCTAATTAGTGATATTGAACATCTTTTCATGCGTTTCTTGGTCATTTGTACAGTATATCTTCTCAAGAGAAATGTCTATTCAAGTCCTTTCCCCATTTTGAATCTGGTTGTTTGTCTTTTTTGTTGTTATGTTTTAAAAGATGCTCTATATATTCTGGTTATTAATCTCATATCGGATATGTGATTTGTATATTTGATCCTGAACAACACGGGGTGAGGGGCACTGATCCCATGTGCAATTGAAAATCTATGTATAACTTTGACTCCCCCAAAACTTAACTACTAATAGCCTACTGTTGGGGCACCTGGATGGCTCAGCAGGTTAAGTGTCTGACTCTTGATTTCAGCTCAAGTGATGATCTCATGGTTAGCGAGATGGAACCCCGTGTTGGGCTCTGTGCTGACAGTGCAGAGCCTGCTTGGGATCCTCTCTTTCCCTCATTCTCTGCCTCTCCTCCACTTGTGATCTATCATTCTCTCAAAATAAATAAACTATAAAAAATAGCCTACTATTGATCAGAAGCCATACTGATAACACAAATAGTTGACTAAGACATATTTTATGTTACTATGTAGTATATGCTATATTCTTACAATAAAGTAAGTTAGAGGAAAGAAAATGTTATTAAGAAAACATAAAGAAGAGAAAGTACATTTATGGTATTGTACTGTATTTATTGTAAAAAAAATGTGTATAAGTGGCATAGGCAGTTCAAACCCATGTTGTTCAAGGGTAAATTGTAGATATTTTCTCCCATTTAGTGGGTTGCCTTTTTACACTGTTGATCATATCTTTTGATGCACTTAAATTTTTCATTTTCATGAAGTTGAATTTGTCAGGTTTCGCTTTTGTTGTCTGTGCCTTTGATGTAATATCCAAGAAATCACTGTCAAATCCAATGTCATGAAGCTGTTTCTGTATGTTTTCTTGTAAGAGCTTATAGTTTTAGTTCTTGTGTTGGGGTATTTGATTCATTTTGGGTTCATTTTTGCATATGGTGTTAAGTAAGGATTGAATTTCATTTTTTTTTTTTTTTTTTGCATTTGGATATTCAGATATTCACTGCACCATTTGTTGAAAAGATGGCTTTTTGTCCATTGAATGGTCTTGGCAGTCTTGTCAAAGGTCATTTGACCGTATATACAAGAACTTATTTCTGAAATATTTATTCTATACCCTTGGTCTATTTTCTTTATGCCAGTTCCACACTGTTTTGATTACTATAATTGTAATTTTTTTGTAATTACTGTATGTAGTTACTTTGTAGTTAAGTTCTGAAATCAGGAAGTGTGAGAGCTTCAAATTTGTTCTTTTCAAAGATTGTTTTGGTTATTTAGGGTTCCTTTAGATTCTATATGACTTCTGGAATAGATTTTTTTCATTTATGCATAAAACATCATAGAGATTTTGAAGGGGTTGTATTAAATCTCTCTTTGTGTAGTATTGGCATATTTATAATATTAAGTCTTCCAACCCATGAACATGGGCTATCTTTATGTCTTTATTTATGTCCTTAATTTCTTTCAACAATGTTTTATAGTTTCATTGTATAAGTATCTCACTTTGTTGGTTAAGTTAATTCCTAAGTATTTTATTCTTTCTGATCTATTGTAAATTGAATTATTTTCTTAATTTCCTTTTTGGATTGTTCATTGTTAGTATCTAGAAATGTAGCTGATTTTTGTATATTGACTTTATACATCCTACTAATTTTCTGAATGTGTTTATTAGTTCTAACAGATTTTTTTTTGTATGGAATATTTAGGGTCATCTACATAAAAGAGCATCTCATCCAAGGAAAGAAGTAATTTTACTTTTTCCTTCCCAATTTAGATACCTTTTATTTCTTCTTGCCTAATTGCTTTGGCTGGAACTATTCAAGTACTATGTTGAATATAGGCAGTGACAACAAGCATACTTGCCTTATTCCTGATCTTAGAGAAAAAGCTTTCAGTCTTTCATTGTTAGTATGATCTTCACTGTGGGTTTTTAATATATGGCTTTTATTATTTGAGATAGTTTCCTTCTATTCCTAGTTTGTCAAGTGTTTTTATCATGAAAAGGTGTTGGATGTTGCCAAATATTTTTTTCTGCATCAATTGATACAATCATATGTTTATTTCCCTTTCATTTGCTTAATATGTGATATATTACATTGATTGATTTTCATATGTTGAACCATCCTTGCATTCCAGGAATAAATCCTACTTGGCCCTGTTGTCTCATTGTCTAATTTCTTTTCTTTGAATTTTTAAAATTTGTTTTCTTGCTTTTGTTTATATGACTTCAAAGTTGACCTGAAGACAAAACTGCCTATTATCTGCAGTGGGCAGAAGAATGAATGTCACCTGCACACAGCTTTAGTACAAGGTTAACCACCGGTTAGTTTTGAGCAATGAACAAATAAGTAAAATAATTTGGGGAGGAGTTAATCTTTACTTTTATTGGTTTTTTATATGATTTGAAATGTCATCTATTTGACATTATTTTAAAACTTACAATTTTTTATTTTTTGAATTCTAGCTTTTATTTTGAACTTTCTTTATCTTATATCTTCCTTTAGGTATTTCAGTATTGAATCTCCTAATATTTTTTCTATATTGAAAAATATTTTTTTCTGTATCATTCTTATTCTTTCATATATTTTATTGATTTCTGACTTGCTTTTATAATAGCCAGCCAGAAGCATAGCTGGCAGAGACAGCAGAGGGTAAACTCTCTCCATAAGTCAGGAGGGTCAGATCCTTTTTTCTCAGCTGGGCCTTCACAAGCCTCCCAATGTTTCTCCCAGACCTTTTAAACTTGGATGTTCAAAAAGCCCATCCCAGCTGACCAGGGAGACTCATAGCCTACTTCTTTCCAGGATATTAACTCTTGTTCAGATCATATAATAAGCATTTTACACTAGCCTCACTTTATATGACTATTTGCTGGTTTAAAATTTCTCTGGATTCCTCATTTTTGCTTCATCTCACTAGATGGATGTGAATTGTGTGCATGTGTGCACGCACACACTCAGAGTTACCCTCCTTGGAAGACACCACTCCCCTGGCATCTGTCTCAACCACTGGCTCTTTTTCTCCTAAAACCCTTAAAGAACCTGGCCTGGATGTAAGAAAGACATTTCCCAGCACTCCTCTCTTCCTCCTTCCTAACTCCCACCCCCACTTTGATGCTCATGCCATCAGATTATATTAACCACTATACCTTTGTTGTTGTCATCTACTGACCCTGGAGTCAGTTTCCCTCATATCTAGACAATTTTTGCCCCTGGCTCACTGTCACTCTCTCTAATGTAATTGTCGTCTTAATTCTTTATTGCAGTACCAGTTACATAATTTGTGAGCTCAATACAAAATGAAATTCTGAATCCCTGTTCAAAAGTTATTAAGTTTTTCAAGGCAGTGATAGCAGAGCATAAAGCCAAATGCACAGTTCGTCAGAGCACAGATCACACAGCCATGAAGCTGGCCTTGCTTGGTTGGGGACTGCTATTCACCTTCCCTTTCATTTTTATGGATGAGGGAGCTTGTGCCATCTCTCTATGAGTGAGGAGTATTAGAGTGAATGCTTCCTGCCTCTGCCTGTACAATTTGAGCTTCCTCTTCTCTGGGAAGGCAAGAATCGGAGAGCTGGTTGGTAAGAGTTTATATGCACCGGACCATACTCATCAATGGGTGCAGTTAATGTGCTGAAGGCAACCACTCTTGCCTCTTTCTTGCCCTTTTGGATTGTTCCTGCTCAGGCTCATGGAAGTCATCTTTCTCTTCCCATTTTCATGTAGTGAACCAGATTTTCGCTCATTGTCCCAAGATTTCAGACCAATATTTTGGGCCCTATACCCTCAATTAAGTGGAGAGAGATTATGATACCCCAACTTTGCACCTTTGTCTTCAGGTTCAAGCCCTTTTTGTCATCACAATGTACTCAACAATCTTATATATTGACAGCTATTGAGAACTTGCCTAGGCCACAAGTAAAGCTGACACTTTGATCCCCATGCAGCTCCTACTTTTTTTGTGGATATTTGCCATTAATAGTAGGACATCCAAGCTTGCAATATGATACTTTCAATCTAGGCCTCTCCATAATGTAGTATTGTCCTGCAACATGGTCACATGGTTCCCCAGTTGCTTTTTTTTTCCCCTGACAAATATTATTCTCCTTTAATAGACTTGAATTTGAAAAATAAAAAACATGTCTGCCTACATTTTTGGTTTTAAACCTCCCTATCTCTGACTGGCAGGGAAAACAATTTTGGCAGAGGTGAGCATCAGTTGACCTGCTTTGTTTCTGGCAACCTCAGGGAAGGAAAAACATGACTGATAATAAGAGGTGGTTGCTTCAGGGCCAGCCCAGCTGACAGTCTCAGTCGAGTACTGACTTTGGTCTCAGGGTCTTTTTTGACAAGTAATATTCTCTGAGTAAGCAGGAAGGACAACACCAGCAGTTTATATTTTTAGGAAGTGAAGAAATTTTCTATTTATCATTCTCTAAAACCCCAATGTATTCCCTCTATTTAGACTGAGGGACTTTCAAGAATCTAGCCTGTGAAATGTGCTGCAGGATATTGTTGAGATGGTAGTTCATTATATCACAGATGGTCTTTTTTATGTGGATGCAGGTGACTACTTTCGTTCTGGCATTAGAGGATGAGTAATAATTGTGCTGTTTATAAACATCCTGTGTATTTTTATGTTAATGACCCTGATTATCTCTTTGCATTCGCCACAAGAAAGCCAACTCCAAAATCTGTATCCCACCTCTCACAAATGTAAGGTTCCTACATTGTGAAAGCTGATTTAATTCTGACTCTATCTTACTTTTTCTTTATTTCCATCCTTCCTTTCTCATCTTCAGCTTCTTGTTTTAGATTTTACATATTTTTTGTTGCTTTTCAACATGTCACTTTAAATCTTTTCTAGAATAGGGGAAGATACGTATAAACACACAGAGAAGGAATTATGAAAACATAGCACGAGATCATTTGAGCTTGACACATAGAATTTAAGTCACGGAAATTTGAAATCATTGTGGATATGAAATGAAGCACTGGATATTTAAATTTTTAATCCCAGATTCCATCACTTGTCATTTCTGTGGCCTTGTAAATGTCTCATAAATAGATTTCTGCTCTGAAAAAATTTTTTAGGAATTTGACCTGATGTTCAGAGGTAATGTGAGGACTAATTTGTTCATGTGCAGTATAAATTTTAAAGCTTAGATTCATGGAAAGGAAATTAGTATTGTTAACTACATTTTTGGGAGATAGGCAGGCTGGCGCTCCGTGCAAAATCACAAGTTGAATATTAACTCTGCCCCAGGAAGGGTCCCTTAACTGTAATACACTTCATTCACCACCAGCAAAAGCCGTGTTACAGTTCTTAGTGACACCAGCGCGGGGGCTTTTCTGACCTAATTAAAACTTTACAATGACTTTCGCTAAAGCATTTCCTTCTTAATTTTTAGCTCTACTCCAAAGGTATTATTTAACAACATGACAACGTGCCTGTTGATTCTAACCATCCTAGTTAAATATGCAGAAGATGTTCACCAACATTTTGTCTGAAACCACTCCTTTTCGATTAGCTGTCAGCAAGAAACCGTCTCTGTTCCAAGTGAAACTAAGTCATTATCATTGATGCTTCAGCTTTTCTTTCATCTTATGGGCTCCAGGGCATTAAGATAATGATTCTGCTTCCCTTTTTCCCAAAGAGTAGTGGTGTCCACTCTGGTTCACTGAACATTTAAATTTTTGACTGCACAGACTGTTTAACCTGTTCAACTCCTTGTAGCTTCGTTCGGCAAGGGTAACTCGGGTCTATGTAAAATATACCATGCAGAACCAAGACGTTAGGCATCATTCATATAGTAGGTCCCTTCCCTTAGTAGAATCAATAATATCATCTAAGCTCCTGCTAGGTGATTTAAGGACCAGATTTTCTCATTTACTGGAGCCACCAAGTGGTTTAGGTGGGGATGGGAAGTCCTGGAAGGGTCAAGGTGGTAACTCCATTTTGCCTGTATGTACAGGAAATCAGCCAACTGAAGACAATCTCATCAGCACCATTTGGTTTTCCGGGACAGTGCCATATAAACAGTGGTATTTTAATCAAACTTTTTCAATCAAAAGATCTTCGGCATTCTACTGGTAAATACAGTATTTTGTCTTCAGTTTTATAAGGACTGAAATAAACTTCCAAAAATTAGTACCCTACTTAATCGTTTATTAAATTAAAACAATGACTAAAAATTGTTTTGGTGTCGTATCTCATGAAATATTCCAACATGATGCTTAATTTGGAATGAATATATTCGATTTATTTTAATCATCCTCTGTATACAATCTCAATGTGTGTTTCAGTGAGTTTAAAGGTACAAGTAATAGGAGGCAACTTAACATGTTGGAGTTAACTTCAAAGCTGTGTTGATTTGGAGCAAACTTCTTTGTTCTTAACTTCACTTGTCCATAAAATGTAGATAAATATTCTTATATTCCAAAGCTGTAGCAAAGTTTAAAGAAGATAATCTACATAAAACATAGAGCATACCATTTGGCATATTGTATGGACTCAATAAGAGGTAACTATTATTGATTATCTTAGTTTAGTACACAAACACAGTGTTATTCAATGATATAATAATTGATCTCTATTATGAGTTCCACATGCCATTTAAATGTTATGCTGCTGCTTAAATAGCATTATGATGTATGATGTGTATGTGTGGTGGCCACCGTAATTGGGATACAGTGTTTATAATTCAAGTTCTTGCTTCTTAGGGGCTAACTCGGAATTACCTTCAATGCTGCGGTGACTATTTGTTACATCGTCTCCTTGTGCACACCAGTGACAGTTTCTATGCAGTATATGTAAATACATGGAATTTCCAGGTCACAGGGTACATATGTATAAGTCTAGCAGGCACTACAAACACATTTCAAAGTCTTTGTACCATTTTACAATCCTATTGGCAGTGTGTGAGAATTCCGGCTGCATTGTGTCTTTGCAAACACTTAATTTTATAAGACTTTAAAATTTTAGCCATTCTAGGGGTGCCTGGGTGGTTCAGTCTGTTGAGTGTCTGACTTTGGCTCAGGTCATGATCTCACGGTTCCTGAGTTCGAGCCCTGCATTGGGTTCACTACTGTCAGCACAAAGCCTGCTTCAGATCCTCTGTCCCCTCTCTCTCTGCCCCTCCCCTGGTTGCTCATGCACTCTCTCATAAAAAATACTTAAAAAATATGTAGCTATTCTAGTGTATGGTGGCATATTATTGTGGTTCTCTTTGTCTCTTGAAATACTATCTCTTATTTAACAGGAGTTCTGAATTTTAATGAAGATTAGGTTATTGATCTTATATGGTGAGTGTTTGTTTTCCTGAAGAATTCAAAAACTCTCTGCCTCAAGTATGGTCATTAAAATATTATTTTTCTATATTAGTGCTTCCCACAAATGTATTGTTTTAACTTTTATGTTTAGATTTATAATTCATATAGAATGGTATGGCATGAGATGAGGGGTCAAGATTCAAGTTTCCTCACATGGATGTAAAATTGACCCGGCATCAGTTTATTTAAACATCTATTCTTTCCTCACTGATATGCATTGCTGTATTTCTTATAAATGTCCCTATATATAGTGGTTTGTTTCTGGGGTATCTGTTTTATGTATCTATCTTTCTACAGACAGTCCCACACTGTTTTAATTATTATAGCTTTATAATAAGTCTTGATATCTGGGAATATAAGCTTCTAACTTGGTTTTTCTTCTTCAAAAAAAAAAGAAGATTGTTTTGGGTATTTCTGGCCTTCGACATTTCCAAGAAATTCTAGAATCCATTTCCACAAAAATATCTGCTGAAATTTTGATTTGGATCATATTGAATCTATACATAAATTTGAGAATTGACATTATGACAATATTAAATATTCCAATCCATGGAATGATATATTCCTCTACTTAGTCTTGTATAGTTTCCCTAACAGTGTTAAATGGTTATTTGTACAAAGGTCTCATATATTACATTTACTGTTACATTTAATATTCATAAGTACTTGATGTTATTTTAAATAATATTTAGAAATGGTACTGTATGTTTATTTGTTGCTTGCATATAGAAATAAAATTGATTTTTGTATATTCATTTAGTTTCCAGTGACCTCGATAGATTCATTTTTTAAATCTAATAATTTAGGGGACTTTGGGTGGCTTAGTGAATTGAGTGTCCAACTCTTGATTTTGGCTCAGGTCATGATCCCAGGGTCATGGGATTGAGCTTTGTGTGGGGCTCCATATTGAGGGTGGAGCCTGCTTAAGATTTTCTCCCTCTTTCCCTCTGCCTCTCTCCCTGGCTTGTGCTCTTTCTCTCTCTAAAAAAATTTTTTTAATTAAAAAATTAAAAAACCCCTAAATCTAATAATCTGAAGATTCTTTTGAATTTTCTATGTATACAATCATGTTGTCTGTGAATACGGCAGCTATATATTCCTTTTCCATTCCTGGCCCTTCATTTTCCCTGTCTTAATGTCTTGCTAAGACATCCTTTCAGTGCCAAATAGAAATGGAGATAGCAGACAACTTTGTCTCATTATTTTTTTAAATGTTTATTTTGAGAGAGAGAGAGAGTGGGGGAGGGGCTGAGACAGAGGGAGAGAGAGAGAATCTCAAGCAGGTTCTGCATTATCAGCTCAGAGCCCAATATGGGGCTTGAACTCACAAACCATGAGATCATGACCCGAGCCAAAATTAAGAGTCAGAGGCTTACCTGACTGAGCCACTCAGGCACTCCAACTTTGTCTCATTCTTATACAATGTGTCACCATTAAATATGATATTTCTTGTGAGCCTTTTATGGCTACTCTTTATTAAATTATGGATATTCTCTTCTAATCCTAATTTGCTGAGAGCTTTTATCATGAATAGATATTAAATTTGTCAAATGTTTTTTCTGCATCTGTGAAGACAATCATACAATTTTTCTCCAATAGTCTGTAAGGTGTTGAATTATATTGATTGATTACCTAATGTGCAACCTAACCTTTTATACTTGGAAGGAATCCAACTTGAACATGATGTATTATCATTTTTGTTTATTACTAGATTCTTTGCTAACATTTTGTTTAGGATTTTACTTTTTTTTGTGGATGAGACAGAATAGCCTCTAACTTGCTTTCTTGAACATCCTTGTCAGGTGTTGTCACAGTCTTCTAAATTCAAAGTATGAGTTGAAAAGCATTCTCATGATCTAGAAAAATGAATAAAGGTTGGTGTTGTTTTTCTTTAAATGCTTGGGAAATTTTGTTGGTTCTGGGGCTTCCTTTGTATGTTGTTTTTAGGATGTATTTTCTTGTTTGTTTGTTTGTTTGTTTTACATAGATCTATCATCAATTTTAAAAAAGTAGAGGATTTATAAACACAGCAGGTGTTCAAAGTTAAGGTAAAAATGAGAGGAGATATTTCTAGAACTTTCTTATGAATATGTATGTATATATATTTATTCATGTATTTAATATTCAGTCTAAGTTGAGCATTGATTATATATGAAGGCTGTAAAGAATCAATGACTAGTTTTGATCAAGGATGTGAAGTGTTCAAAGTGATATTTTATGTAGGTTAATTGGGTGGTGATGTGTCCCCCAAATTAGATAGGGCAGAAATTAGAGGTAGAGGGACAGATGGGGGCTGTTGCAATAATCCAAACATAAAGTACGAAGGACTTGAGTTTAGATAACAATTGTAGAAATAATCAGGCAGAGAGAAAGTTGCTAAAGGAAGAAACAATAGGATTTGTTGGCTGATTGAAAGTGAACAGTGAGAAAGGGGAGCTTCTGTGTTGACGAGAAGTCTTGAGTCTGGGTGATAAGAAACCAAGCAAGTAAATGAGTCTCCAAGACATGACAGAAAGTAAGCTTTCTAATGGGAACATATATTTCCTCATTCTCATAAAGTCGATGATATTTATCAAACTCCAGTCTCTGCATTTTCTTTGCTGTTTATTTTTATTTCAGGGCCTTAGCATCAGACCTGGAATTTCAGTGTCAGGAGCTGGCTCACTGTAATGTACGGCAGGAAAACTGTACCTTTTAGTCAAAAGCAGGTGGGCAAGACTGTGTTAGAAGGCAATTACCCTTTTAACTGTCATCTTCTCTACTCTGATGGTATTTAATTCTGAGCTTCACAGGCAGAACTCATTAATAGCTTTTCTTTCTCACATGTCTACGAAAAGGGAAAAAACTGATAAAAATTTAAAATTGCGGTGGGCTAATTATTGTAACTAAGTTTGCAGTCGATAATTAAAATTCACAGAACAGAATAAACATATCAAAATGTAATTGCAGATGGGGGTGATTACATTGAAAAGAAATCTATTCATCTGGAACATAGTATTATCATGAGAAAGAGTAATAAGCAGTAGTTCATTTAGGCTACATGCAATATCTAAATTTGTTTACTTGAGGCATAAATATTGACCAATGATAAACTCATGTCAGTATTATCTGTTGTTTACTGTGTAACACGTTTTGGTATAAGATACTGAAAATGTATTATCATTGCACTCTATACCCTGCCTTTTTGAGGGAATGGTACCAGTATGTAAAGAGAAATTTGCCTGTAGCTGTGATTTTGCCAGCTGTACAGAAACAAACATTTTCTAGCTTTCTGGCCCACAGATTTAGAAGTGGTGAACCCTTCCATTATCCTTGTTCTAAATGATGTCTAGTCTCTCTTCAGTGACTGACTTTAGATTTTTCGACCTATAAGACACCACAAGTGTCTGCCCTACTCCACAAGAAGTTTTCATGAACTCACTTAAGGGAATAACAGCTTCTGTTTATTCAGTTCTTACCACATGCCTAGTAGTCTACACAGTCATTTCATTGAGTCCTCAAAGATACCTGATTTTTCAGGCAAGGAAGCTGAGACTTGGCAGGCCCCTATCACTTGCCCTTGGTCCTAGTGTTGGAATGTACAGAGGAAGGATATAACTGGAGTCTTCTCAACTCTGAGCCACATGCCCACTCTTGCTCTTTGCATCCCATCCCATCTCTTTATATGGTCATTGAAAAAATTAACGTTTTTTTTTGGCATCTTTATAATAAGGTTGCAGGCTCCTGAGAGCAGGACGATGGCTTGTTCATCTGTGTAAAATAGAAAGTTAACACCTAATCTGTATGCCTTCTGTGACTTCAGAAATGTCTGACATATCTAGAGGAATAGGGGACTAGGCCATGTCTTGAGGGGGGGGGGGAGATGTGTCTGAGCTGAGGGGCTAAGAAGATTCAGGAAGGTTCTTTTCCTCTTAAGCGAGGAAGATGAAGGTTTGCAAACTTGGTCCAAGAACAACGATGGTGGAGATACTATTTTGAATATGTCAAGGGCTGTGCTACTCAGGTTGCTCCTCACTCAGCACTGCATGGTTTTGGCCATTTGCCTCTTTCCGGAAAGTTCTGAGCAGAGGAAGTTGTAACAAAGTGGAGAGCTATATTCTTTGAATGCCTGAGCAGCGTGAGAGAATTGGGCAATGGAGATAGTAGTTACAGTGGTGGTAGTAGAAGTTGTTACTTTTCGTCCCCCTGTAAGAAGTGAGTATCTTGGAGTTTTACTCATAAGCAAATGAATGCAAATGTTTTTGTTTGTTTGACTGCTGAGGGAGCTTAGGCTTCCATAAATCTCCCAACCGTCAACTGGCAGATGAGGGAGGAGTATTTCTTTCCCCTGTAGGGTGGAATGGAGGAGAAACCACTTCTTGCCGATGGCAGGTGATGTCGCAGCTTCACCCTGGTACTTTATCCAATTTCTAACCTTTGCCGGGAACAGCAAGGTTGCTTTCACGTGGGCACGACTGGTCATGGGGAGGAGAAAGCTGCTGCTGGTTAATCAGGAATTGCATTTGGAAGCACAAGTGAAATAGCCCCTTGAGCTCTTCTGAATTATGAGGGATTTGAAAAGGGCCAGGGATGCCCAAATTCTGCAGACAGGGTTGCTCTCGACAGAATATCGTCATTGTGCATTATTATTGCATATTTGCATTTGTGCCATGGACCTCACTCAGTGCCTCAGACACCAAAGGTGAATGCTCAGGCAATAGATATATATTTTTAATTTAAAGGCACTAGAAGGAGGATCTAGTTTTCATGATGTAACCTAAGGTTCTGTCAGGTTCAGAGTAGGAATAGAAGCCACTTTAGATATTTTAAGTACAGAGAAATTTAATATAGGGAATGAGTGGCTCACAAAATATTTGGAAGTACTGGACAACTGGCTGCCAGTTTCTGATTCTCAGCACTGTTCAGAATTACCCCACCTTGGGAAGTTCTAGAAGCTGTTACCTCTGAGGTCCCATCCTGGAACCAGGTGGGGTCAAGACGTTGATGCAGCTGCTTCTGTTCTCTGGCTTCAAGTGTATTTCTTGCCCAGGGAGCTGAAGAATGACACCATGGCTGTGACCCAGAGCTTAGGAAGCCACATCAGGAAGTCTTGCTGCTGCTATTATCTCTAACATGCCTTCTCAACATCCAGAAAGCTGGAGAAGGGACACTGGAATGCTACTGCAGAGACAGCTCATGTTTTCCCAACCACACAGGCCAGCAGAACCCAATAAAAATGCAGAAAGCTGGTCCCCACCTCACTTCTGCCTTGTAGTCTCTCTGTGTGAATTCCACTTGAGCGGCAAAGGAGTATAAGAAATGTAGTTTAGAGTTTCCAAAATCTCCAAGTAGAAGGAGGAGGAGGGCACAAGTGGAGGTGGAGTGAATTGACTCATGGTGGTCAAAGAGCAAGCCGCTCAAATCTCAGGCTCAATTTCTTCATCTGAAAATGAGAATAATAATAACAGTACCTATCACCAAAAGCTGTTGTTGGGATAAAGCAAGGCAAGAAAAAGATATATCATTTATAAAATACTATATTAAACTTGGCATGATTTGCTATGCTCTGCAAATCATTAATGCAACAAATATTTATATTTCAGGCATGGTTCTAGGCACGTGGGATGGATCACCAAACAAAACAGACAAACATCTCTGCCATGAAGAGCTTAGCTTTTTATGGGGACAAAACTTGGCATTGATAAGTCCATCATACAGTATTTTAGAAGGAGAAAGCTTATGTGGGTGAGGGGTGGGGGGAGACCACATATGGGGAATGCCAGAAGTGAGGCTGGCTCACTGGGAAGGCGGGATTTGAGCAAAGGCTTGGAGAAGTGCAGACATGAGCCAAATTAATGCTGAGAAATTTGAAGGAAGAATTCTAGCAAATGCACTGACAAGGCAGCATGCCTGATGTGTCAAAAGGAAAAAAAAAAGCAGCAAGGAAGTCAAAGGAGGTCCAGAGAAAAGTAAAAAAAAATGAGAGTATGAGGTGCTGAGGCCAGAGGGGTTACGGGCGCTGGATCACATCTGTGGGTCGGTGGGGAGGTCTTGCTTTGAGTGAGATGTGAAGCCCTTAGAAAGTTCTGATGGGAGGGAACATGGTACTAGTTACATTTTCAAGGATCACAGAATAGACAGACACACACCCTTCTCCAATAATACATAACGACATACTCATCAATGCAGAAATCGTTTAACAAATACTTATTAGGAACTTATTATGTGTAGACATAGTACTGTGTGCCAGAGTACCATGGTCAGCAAGACTGATGCCAGTTCCACTAGTGAGGTTTAATCTACTGACAGGCAAGCAGGATCTCAAGGGTTAGCCAAAGACCTGGAGCCATGATAGGCTTTGAGGATGTGGGGGGAATGTGGGGGAAAGGTGGAGACTGCACCGGTAAGACGCTACAGCGGTTAAGTCAAATACAGTCCTAAAGCTATTAACATTTTCTGGAAAAGAACATCCCGTATACACATTCAATATGTTAATGACACTGAAGCTGTTGGGCAACAAGTTTTGAAAAGTGTCAAATTTGAATAATTGCTGCACTGAACAAAGCACTGACGTTCAATGGAATGAACTGGAAAACTTACGGACACCTCACATGATTGTCGTTAGGCAATTATGGCATCAGATGAGCTGCAGAATAGAAATGAAGTATATATCTGTTATCCCATCGGGTGGTACAGAAGCATTCCTATGGCATTGCACATCTGCTATTAACATCATTCGGGTTTGCTCTGCAATTACCTAATTGTGTGATTTCTACTCTTTCAGTAATCTCATCTCGTAAGATTTTATCATTCACATTTACCCTGCCTAAGCCACTGAGATAATTCTCATGTCTCAATAGGCACACTGGCGGAACAGCGGGTTCATCAAAGCTGCCCTCCCCACCCCCCAAGTTTGTGAGTTGCTTCTCAGATCTGTCCTTTTATTCTCTCTTCCCTAAAATCTTGATTTTTGGTCACCAGAATAAAGGGCTGCATTAGCTATTTTTTGTTTTAGATCTCACTATCAAATCACCCTCTCTCCACAGACAATTTAGGACATCTAGAGAGAAATAGCTTTTTAGGTATAAAGAAAATATTGGATGGTTATAAACCATCACATATCAAATGACTGGGGTCCTGGGTGTTTGAACGTTTAATTTTCTTTGGTCTCGTTTCCTAATGTGAGCTCCCCCGATTGGGTTACCAGAGGTCAGACACGAGCTTTATTGCTGGGGGAGGTGAAATAATTGTTTGGAGAATTGATTAACTCTGGGCCAAAATAAATCACTAAACACGTGGAATACTGTATCGTTGCCCTGTTGACGTATAGGTTGTGTTGACACACACATTCTTATATATATCACAGCTGGGATTAGGTAAGGCAAAGGAGGTGCCCAGGGTGCAAAATTTAAGGAGGCACTTCCTTTCTGGCTGGTGCAAGTATGATGTCATTTCTTTTTTTTTTTTTTAATATTTATTTATTTTTGAGAGAGAGAGTGCAAGCAGGGGAGGAGCAGAGAGAGAGAGGGACAGGATTTAAAGTGGGTTCTGTGCTGAAAAACAGCTTCAACGCAGTGAGTCTCATGCGGGGCTCAAACTCATGAACTGTGAGATCGTGACCTGAGCCTAAGTCACCCAGGTGCCCCTGGGGTGTCATTTCTGAAGACTGCTGGCCAAGCTTTCACTTGTGGTGCCTCCTTAAATACAGTACCCGGATGCCTTGCTTGCTTTACCCTAGTCTTGTCTTTTGATTTCCAGCTAATCATGTCGTGTCAAGGATATGAAACTTTAATACATTTTTGTATGCTCCTCACTCTAGGAGGGAGTTCTCTGCTGGATCCTCCAGTATTCCCCCATAAATATTTACATATCTATTTTAGGCTAAAGGCTCTTCTCTTGGGTTTCCTCCTGGATGCCCATCCCCCCATTTGCAATCCCATAGCCCTTGGCACAGACACCTGTCTGTCTGACACCTATCTCTGTCCAAATTTCACAATCTTTGAGGAGAGGGATGATGTCATATATGTGTCTGTGTCCCTAGTACCTAGCCCTGGGCCCTATATATAGCAAGCCCTCCATAAATGTTTAGTGAATAAATGAAAAAGTACTGCAGTCAAAAAGCACTGTATGTGTAGAAGCAGTCATTTTGAACTCAACCACATTTAAAAAAGCAGATCTCCTCCCAGATGCAAACGAATCCTAATTGTGTTCCACAGAGGGACAATTTGCCATTACTGTCTGTTGACTGTGTAAGTGAAATAAAGTAAAAAAATGATTTCTGGAAAAGAGATACCTAAAATGTCAGGCACATTATTATCTAAGGCTTAGCCAGCTGCCAGCTAATTACCTTAGCCACAGGTTCTAGAGTAAACACAGATGCAACTGAAGTAATTACCACCAGAAAGCCAAAACACTTCCACTGCGGCCCAGGAAAGGCAGCTTTGGGTGGCTCTTTGTAGGGAACCGAGGCAGCCTGGAGAGGTGGATGGATCAGGGAGCGATCCAGCCATCTTGATGGGAGGCTGGGAGGTGGAACGATTTGAGAAAGAAAAAGTGTCGGGAGGGTCATGGAAACTTCCGGTCCCTATTTGAAGGTCTGTCACACAGAAGGGAGTTTATGGCAGAGACCACTACCTGCAGTTATAATACAAAAACAAAAACAGGAATGCCTGGTGGCTTGGTTGGTTGAGTGTCTGACTCTTGATTTCAGCTCAGGTCATAATCTCAGGTCATGAGATTGAGTCCCGCCCACATATGCTCCACGCTGCATGTGGAGCCTGCTTGGGATTCTCTCTCTCTCTCTCTGTCTCTCTCTCTCTCTGTCTCTCTCTCATTCTCTCTTTCTCTCTCTCCCCCTCTCTCCCTCTGCTCCTCCCCTGCTCACTGGCCCTCTCTCTCTAAAACAAAACAAAAATATATACCAAACCTCAGCCTATTATCTGTATAATCATAGATTTCTTGTATTAGCTCCTGCCCAAGTCAGGCACCTCTCCCTGACTGCACAAAAGAGGAGACCAAGGGTTGGAGGGAGCACATTACGTGTCCAAGGCCATACAGGGACTGAATGTAGATTCAAATTATTCGTTGCAGAGCCTGTGTTCTGTTCTCTATGTTAGTCCGGGCATCACTGGCCATCGGTCGGTTGGGATCTGCCCATGAGAAATGGAGCTCTCAACTGGGTGTTGTATGTAAGTGATGAATCAACAAATTGTACTCCTGAAACTGTTATTACATTATATGTTAACTAACTTGGATTTATACAAAAAAAATTTTTTTAAGGCAATGAAAACAGTTAAAAAAAAAAAAAAAAAAAAGAAATGGAGCTTTCAGTCCAACTTGCACCGGTGGAGTACCTTACAGCTTGCAAAGCACTTTGGTACGTGTTACAACAACAAGTCTCTGAATCAGGTGCAAAAAGGACCTAAATCCTACTACAAGGACTAGCTAGTTCAGAGTCACACAGCCAGGTATTAGCTGAGCTGCAATTCTGGCTTTATATCTGGCTCCACGGGAACACTTCCCAGCAGGGACTTTTAGGAAATGCTGGAGAGGCTGTTCCTTTACCAAGAGGGAGGCTGGTAAACAAGCCCAAGTTTCTGTGATCCTCAACTGCTTATACTTAACTTTTATAACACCCATCATAAAAAAGGGAATAAAGGGAGAGTTGTTTCAGTGTGGGAGGCTCCAGGATAATAGTGTCGAACATAAGTGGGCTTCCAAGTGGAGTAATCCTATACAGGCAGTAGCAGCGGGTCGGCAGAGGGCATCGGCAATATAAATTTGTATAAAATAGTGAAGAACAAAAAACCAAAACCAAATTATGTGAAAAAAATGAGGTGAAAAAAATTTGTGAAATATGATTCCCTGCAAACTGGAATATGGAACCATTCTAGATGCTGGAGTATACTTTTCTAAATATATTTTTTTTAATGTTTATTTATTTTTGAGACAGAGGGAGACAGAGCGCAAGTGGAGGAGGGGCAGAGAGAGAGGGAGACACAGAATCTGAAACAGGCTCCAGGCTCTGAGCTGTCAGCACAGAGCCCGATGCGGGGCTTGAACTCACAAACCATGAGATCATGACCTGAGCCGAAGTCGGACGCTTAACCTACTGACCCACCCAGGCGCCCCTGGAGTATACTTTTCAATGAATTTTTAAGACCATGAGAGCTTTATGGTAAAGGGAATATTATCTGATATAAATGAACTTTTAGTTAATGGACATCTTCAGTCATCAGATAGATATCTTATATCATCTATATCATCTATATCTATCTATACCTAATGTTTATATCTATTCTTTATCTATATCTATATCTACTCTTTATTCCAGAGATATTTTCTATTGCATTTAATTTTTTCAAATAAAATTTAGTGGACTTTTTTTTTGTGTGATGTCCTGGTAAGAGGTTAGGTTTGTTAGAAATGTAGATTTCAAAACATCTAAAAGATGTCAAGAGGGAGATTGGCTATTGAAGCAATGTATCTCTGGGCAGCACTGACGTTTTGAGATCAAAACAATCCAGATGAGGCCCACAGGTTTACTTTCCAAAAATGCACTGATTGGTTACCGTGGAGGTGGTTGGGCTCTGGAGGACTGATGCATAACCACGGAATATGTGAGACTAATTGGTAAGCTCCTTCACCAGAATGGAATATTTATGTAAATGGTTAATGCATGTCTACCTCATTAAAGGAGTCAACCTAGGGGTCAAAATGACACTCAGAAAACTGTTCAGGATGACTAAAGAAAGAGATTGGGATGCTCTCATCATCATACTTTGTAATTACACATCTTATTGTATGATTATTAGTTTATTTTTTTGCCCTCTATTTAGGTTATTTTACTTGCCATAGTCTGTCCAGTGTCTAACACATGTACTTAGGCATGTAGTAGGTACTTGATAAACATTCTTTCAAATGAATGAGTAGGTGGTGTCGTTAAACAGTGATGCTATCACGCAATCACCCATCCTGGGGACTGGATTTCTCTTGAGCACTGGTCAACACACTCTCCATCCTGATCAATATAGGAAACAGATGACATATATACTCTCTGGTTCCTTTTTAACTATAATCATCTTTACTTCATATCTAGCAAATCATTATTATACAACTACTAAGATGCAATTGAGTAAATTACAAGTGTCATCATATCATTTTCTTTCCAGATCTCTGGGATTCCTCAGGGTAAGAGCTGTATGTTCATTATCTGAACGTTCTATTCCCTGGTGCTCAGCAACAGTGTCAGATGTATGATGAATATTTGTTGAGTGAGTAGATGATTACCTTACTGAGAATATACCTAGTTGAGGGATAGAAAATAATGGTGCTGTGATTGTTTCCTCTTATGTCATGGCAGATGTCTCTATGTGATCATGGAACTCTTTCCCACTGAGGTTAGATGGGATCATGGCCTCCTTCCTCACCAAAGCTCCAGGCAGAGTGAGGAATTTACTGGAGTTGATAAGTTGAAATCTGTTTCTTGTCCCTGTCTTATTATCTTAGTTGGAGCTCGGGGGTTACCCATTTAGGGGTGTTACACTGGTTAGGATTCAACAATTTACATTTGTCACTCTTTACAATTCACTGTGGTACATGTTGGGGATATGAAAATGTATACTGTAAGAATATGCTGCTCATCTTTTAAACAGCTCATTCTACAGTGAGGAAGAAAGATCCCCAAACTCACGATGATAAAGTAGTATGATATTTGCTATACTAGAAGCACATATAGGAGATATAGGAACATAGTAAGGGCGAAATATATTATCTCAGGGAAAGCGTGTGTGTGTGTGTGTGTGTGTGTGTGTGTGTGTGTTGGGAAGGCACATAGGGGAAATTCAAAAAAATATGTGGAGAGGAAGTGCTAATTGAACTGGATTTGAAGAATGAGATAAATCACATGGGGCAGATTATTTCAGATAGGAATGAACAGGAATAAAGACACACTAGGTATGAATGCACATCCCCTCCATAATGTGTGCATCAGCAGCATGGCATGTTTGTGGGGTGATACTGTTTGGACAAAATAAATGGGTCCATTTATGTTGAAATTTTAGCTTCTGGAGAATATATTTTGGGTATATTCCCTTCTTGGTGTATTTGAGATCAAACCACATAAACTCATCTACAAATTCAGCTGGCCCTGCCTATAATGCATGCCAGAAGTAGTTTTATGGTGTTTGTATGTTATAAAGGAGAAAGATTTTTGCACACTGTATGGCAAAGCCATAATTTTGCTGAGCCTATTAGAAAACTCTAATCCAATAATTAAATAGGTATCTTCTGTTTGACATAATATAAATCAGATATCCAATTATCACTGAAGTTTCCACTTTCCCACTGGTGGTTTTGGTGTTTCTGGAACCAAGGATTACACATCCAGATCTGGTCCCCTCCCATACACTCTGATCATGTCCTGATTCTGTCCACATTCCCCACCTTCCCAAAGTTCTGGGGTCAAGAAGAGTGAAGGTAAAGATGAGGGGATGGGGTCAGGGAAAGGTAGCTTTTAAGATGGGGCAGTTTAATTAAATATCTAAAGAAGTTCTGGAGATCCCCCTTTAAACTTAATAGATTTGGAAATGCACTCCTTTTCTTCAAAATGAAATCTATTCCTCCTCTATTCCTGTCCTTGCCACTCTTTCTGTCCTCCACATTGGAAACCTCATGGATTTTCTTTACTTTTTCTCCCTTTACCTCACATCTATGTAGCTAATTAATTCTGTTAATTTTACTTTAAAATGTACCCTAAATGTTACCTTTTTTCCTCCACGTTTCTTTACTGCCTTATTAACTCTCTCATCTTATTATTATTAATTTTATCTTGGTTACCATCACCACAGCCCTCTAAACTGGTCTCCCAGCCCCTAGAGTACCTGGAGCTCACCTGCTCGAGTTATGATCCAATAAAGTTATGATCCAGTAAAGTCTTAACAAGCCATCCCTGTAGATGATCAAGTTCAAACTCCCTCAGGACCTACGTGGATCATGAGCTCCCTGAAGACAGGACATGTTCGTCTTACTCATCTAATGTAGTGTGCGTTGTAGGTCCTCCCTAATATTTTTGAATATGATTAGCGCAAAGTTTTTCATAATCTAGCCTGAATATATCCTGTCAGAACCATTCCCCTCACCCCTATTCCCCATCATGTACACCAAACTCTAGTTCCACCCAATTTCTCACCTTTCTCTAAAAATGCTATATCCTTCCACAGTGCCATGTCTTTCCTTTGGCTGGATTTCCCTTTGTTTCTTCTCCTTCTAGAAACTGGTACTTCTTTAGATAAAGCACAAATCTCTAAGGTAAAATGATAAGTCCACTCTACTCCTACTGCCTTAAGATGTTCTGTCATTCACATAAACCTAGTCTATGTTAATAAAATGCTTATGTATTTGCTCTCCACACCAATTTTTACTCTCTGACTTCTTCCTTCTATGAGTATAAAATGGGAATAGTTTATAAATATTTTGTGTAGAGTTAAAGAAAGATATTTATCTAACAAGTTCTGAAAGAGACAAATGACCTAGCAAAGACAGGTTTAGAGAAAATAATTAGACCAAACCCAGTCATCATGTGTCTATATAGTTTTAAGGCAGGGGAAATCTGAAAAAAACTGTCCCCAAAAGACTCCTCCATATTAGTTAAGAACTTGTAATGGGTAAAGGATGCAGCCTCTCCCCTGACCCCACCCTGTATATCTTTGCTATCCTTCTTACTCTTGTATTTTCTAGGAGAAATCATTACTGTTACTATTCCTGAACCTGAGTTATCAGTAATTCTCATCTACTCTTCTCTTGCCTTTTCTTTTTCTCAAATATTTGAAACAGAGCGGTCAACTGTCAATGATGAAAAATAAATACTGAATGCTATATTAGGAAGTGTGATGAACAAATACATATATAGAAGGCGAAGCGGTCCACCACAATATGCCAACTCTATTATGGATGATAGAAAATGTGAGAAAAAAATATATTGCAGTGGGCATTCGGGAAACATTGAGATTCTAAAAGATGCATAAATGTACAGTCAAGTAGAAGACAATGATGAACCCAGCTGGCTGGGCAGATATGAGCAAACCTTAAGCGCTAACTTTACTGAAAGAGGGCAGTGACACTTCCAATATATTTCTACTCTGTCAATATGATAGTTAAAGGAAAAATGAAAAAGAGAGGAGACTCAATGATTTTGTGTCCCTGGAGCTAACGTGTATTCAGGGATGTATTTAGAAGGCATGAGAGTGGCACGACCATGTCTCCTCTTGCTAGTGTTCCTTTGTCTATAACCCCCTGCAACTTGTCTGTTGTGCCTCCATGTTTCTTTGCAGCTGTGCTTAATTCCAGATAAGCCCCTTCCCCAAAGCAGAGAAGAAGATCCTAGGAGGCAAGAAAAGGAAATACAGTAAAACCTTGGATTGCGAGTAACTTGTTCTGTGTGAGTTTGGCAAGGCAAGCAAACATTTCTAATAAATTTTAACTTGATAAACAAGCAGCGTCTTGCAATGTGAATAATAAGGGATGCTGAGTGTCACGTGATCACAACTGATTCAATGGTTCTTGAAATGCGCTTTGAGGGGTGCCCGGGGTGGGGGTGGGGGGCTCAGTCGGTTGAGCCTTGGACTTCGGCTCAGGTCATGATCTCATGGTTTGTGAGTTGGATCCCCGCGTCGGGCTCTGTGTTGACAGCTCAGAGCCTGGAGCCTGCTTTGGATTCTGTGTCTCCTTCGCTCTCTGCTCATCCCCCGCTTGTGCTCTGTCTCTCTCTGTCTCTCAAAAATAAATAAATGAATGTAAAAAAATTTTTTTTAAATAAAAAAAGAAATGCGCTTTGATACACAAGTGCTTTGGATTACAAGCATGTTTCTGGAATGAATGATGCTCACAAACCTGGGTTTTACTGTAAATACAATGCAACATAATTTTACCAAGTGCTTTCTGTGTGCCAAGCACCAGGCTAGGCTTCAAAAGCATGAAAAAGGAAAAAGAAACAATTGAAGAAGCATTCAGTCTTGTTGGAGAAATAAGAGTGAGGTCATTGAAACAACTGAAAGTTGATAAAAACAATGTTTCACTTTTAAGGAGCTACCTCATAAGTACAGTTGACAAAAAGAGAAGGGTGGGGTTAGTGCTGCAGGAGGAGTAGAATAAAAATATCAGGAAAGAGGTGAGGATAGAGTGTAGTTAGAAAAAAAATAAAATGTAGAATTGCATAGAGAATAAAAGAACAGTTAAGTGAATCAATGTAGAGTGAACGATCAGTAAAAAAAATAAAAATAAAAAATAGGTTGATATAAAAAGGAGAATGATTTTTAATATTGGAGAAATAAGTATAGATAATGTTTAATTATTTTTTATAGTAGGGAGTTTATTTAGAAGAACTAATTGTGCTTTTAACTTATGCTTGAACTCTGTAAATAAAGAAATGAAAGTACTAACCATCTTTATATTTTCTCATAAAACTAGTACATTGCAACTGAAAAAAAAAAAAAGGAATAAGATTAAAGTGGGTTTCAAAGCAACTGTCAAGCTTCTGCTATCGTAGAACAGCAATTTTTTCACCAAAACATTGAACACAATTTTATCACTCGTGCCCAGGGTGATATTCATAGGAAGAAAATAATATTTTAAAAATATTAAAATTGTATTATTTCTATAGATAGTCGCCTAACTCTACTTTGGCTCAAAAACACATGATCTATAAATTATGACTATAATATAGTGTAAGTGGATGACAATTTATAGACAGAAAGTCTTATGAGAATGGCAATTTAGACGTCACACGGATGAGCTCTCCATTGTTTCATGACAAATTACCCCCCGACTTAGTAGCTGAAAACAACATGTTTTTTATTATCGCACAGTGCCTGTGGGTCAGAAGTGTGGGAGGAGCTTGGCTCGTTGATTCCGACTGGGGGTCTTTCCCGTTACAGTGAAAACCTTGGTAGGGGCTGCCGTCATTTGGGGGCTTGGCCAGGGCTGGAGGATCCACCTGCGCGATGACGCTCTCTCACATGGCTGTCGATAAGAGGCCTCAGCTCATTGCTGGATGTTGGGAAAAGGCCCCAGTTCCTCACCACGTGGACCTTTTCACAGGGGCTGTTTTGGTGCCCCTGGGAGAGTGTAGCTGGGTTTTTCCAGAGACAGCCATCCAAGACAGAGGAAGGCAGAAGCCACGTTATCTTCCATAACCTAATCTTGGAAGTTGTACACCATCTAATCTTCCATATAATATTTGTTAGAAGTGATTCACTAAGTGTACCCCACGTGCGAGGGGTGGGGGAGAGGAATAAAACTCTACCTCCTGAACGCTGAAGTACCAAAGAATTTGTGGATATATTCTAAAACCACCCCTCCAACATGATCTTAACATCTTTTCGTAAGAATGTATTTAATAAGTGAATCACAAACTTGTTTTATTTCCACTGGCATTAAATATTCATGGAATACAAAAAGGCATCAGGGAGTGACACAAATGGGGTGACTGGGTGGCTCAGTCAGTAAAGCATCTGACTTTTGATTTTGGCTCAGGTCATGATCATGGTTTGTGAGATGGAGCCCCGTGTTGGCTCTGTGCTGACAGTGTGGAGCCTGCTTGGGGATTCTCTCTCTCTCTCTCTCTCTCTCTCTCTTGCCCCTCTCCCACTCATGTGCCTGCACTCCTGCGTGTGCATACACACTCTCTCTAAGGAGGGCACTTGTTGGGATGAGCACTGGGTGTTATACGTAAGTGATGAGTCACTGGGTTCTACTCCAGAAACCAATTATTACACTGTATGTTAACTAACTTAAATTTAAATTAAAAAGTAAATTGATAAAATAAAATAAAATATCATTAGATTTGTGTGATTGAAGAAAGATCCTCCTCAGCTTCTCACATCCTTTAGAAAACAAGTTACAGTACCCTAAATCTTCACCAAATGTTGGCTTAAATGATCTAAGTGTCTAAATTAAACACTGAACTTAGGCTTTAATATTTACTGTATTAGTCACATCTGTGAGTTTTGCTCTTGCATTTTAGAGAACACGAATAATTTAAATATCAAGTTCAAAACTTTAGGGGCGCCTGGGTGGCTCAGTCGGTTAAGCGTCCGACTTCAGCTCAAGTCAGGATCTCGCGGTCCATGGGTTCGAGCCCCGCGTCGGGCTCTGGGCTAATGGCTCGGAGCCTGGAGCCTGTTTCCGATTCTGTCTCCCTCTCTCTCTGCCCCTCCCCTGTTCATGCTCTGTCTCTCTCTGTCTCAAAAATAAACGTTAAAAAAAAATTCAAAACTTTGGAAGAACCCATAAATGTCATTGAGGATTTTCTTCACTAAACTGGTAACATTTTAGTAGGTAAACAGAAGCATGCTGCTCTTGATACACTTTGATAGTAATTTCAGTATTTTATGAATATCTGAATTGTTTTTCTTTTACCTGTTAAATATAAGAATTCCTCCTTAACAGAAATGTGAATTATAGAGTACAATCCTCAGATTAGGTGATGTGATAGTTAATTTTTTGGTGTCCGTTAGACAGGACCGCAGGGCGCCCAGATACTGTGAGGGTGTTTTTGAACGAGATTGAAATTTGAATTGGTAGACTGAGACAAGCAGATGGCCCTCCCTGATGTGGTGGGCATCATCAAATCAGTGGAAGACCTAAATAGAAGGAAAAGGCTGACTTTTCCCTGAGTAAGAGAGGATTCTTCCTGTCTGGCTGCCCTCAAACCAGCACATTGGTTTTTTTCCGGCCTTAGAATTAAACTGAAAATATGGATCTTCTGGGTCTCAAGCCTGCTAACCAACGCTGTAGACTGGAACGATAGCAGGGGCTCCCTGGATCTCCAGCTCGCTGACTCACTTTTGAGATCTTCAGATTTGTCAGTTTCCATAATCACAAGCGTTAATTCCTTCTAATCTTTTTATCTCTCTTTTTCTCTTTATCTTCATCTTTCTCTTTCTATTGGTTTTGTTGCCCTGGAGAACCCTGAATAATGCAGATGATGACAGATGCTGAAACAAAAAGTTCCTTCTCAGTTAAAGCCATGATGAGCCCCAAGACATGGGTGGTCTGGTTAGTCCTTGCTCTGACTCAGACAAGGTGGGTGGCCTTGTACCTGTCTCTTTATCTCCAAGTAAATAAAACTTTGGACTTCATCTGATCTCTACATTTCCTTCCAGTTGTGAAAATCTGATATGCCATGACTATAAAAAGATATCCGCCCTGGGTCTGGATCTCACTGTTCAGCTTCACCCAGCGAAGATGGCCTTTGTGTAGGGGATCTAGTGTTCCATAGTTGGTGCTTATTCAAGAGGTGAACAAAAGGGGAATTATCAGAAAAAGTGAACAAAACATTCACGGTCCTTCAATTAGTATGTGTGACAGCTCTATGAAAGGATAAGCCTCAGAGTGCCCAGTCTCTCTAATTCATTCTCAGGGGATTTGTTCTCATAAGCCCTATTAAGTAGGTAAATCCTCTGTGTATCTCAGAAAGCACAGACTAACAAACATCAATTTACTTGTTGCTGGTTGCATGTTTTATCCTTGGTAGGTGCCTATGTAATTCTTCTAGAAAACTTACTTGCTGAAATTCAGATTTATATGCTGTTTCTCATTTGTTTGATTTATCTAAACTGCACACAACAGCGTCTTTAGAGGATAGATTGTTAAGATATAAATACAAGTTCGAAACGTCTTTAGCATGAGTGAAACATTATAAAGCACAACTGTTTATTCACTGAACTCTGTTAGGTTAAATCACTTCTACCTGATTTAAATGTGTATGAAGAGAAGAATTACAGGCAACCAAATGGAATTAAGGTCGCATCACATTTGTAGAGAGGCACAGCATGTGGAATTTGGGGTCATGAAGACCTGACTTTGAATCTCAGGTTTCCAAGCTATAGGACCATTGGCTTGAGACTTAGTGTCTCTTCAAGCCTCAGTTTCCTCAGCTGTAAAAAAAAGGCGGGGGGGGGGTGGAGAGGACAAGAACACCTTCCTCACAGGTGAGTTGCAAGAGCATTGTAATTACTCAATAAATGGTAGCTTATTATGATAGCAAATCAACATTTTTAAAGAGAATAAATCAGCCCACATAGTCTTGGGGGCTAAATGAAACACTGTGTCTACTTTTTAGCTTTATTTGAGTTATCACATGAATCCTTTTTTATTAATTTTGAAAGGAGTGTCTCATGAAAACACAGCTGTGCATGCTGGGAGTTTTTATTGACAATCGCCAAGGGTAGCCTGGGAATGTCTATTCAAAGTGAAATGAGCACATGTGGCAGAAGGGACAACAATGTTGCCTCCCTTCCTTTTCTGTGACGCTCAGTCTAGGGATTTCCTGAGAAGAGGTAGCGGGGCTTGTGAAGACTTCTCAGGTGAGAGGTGGTGACCCACGCATACAGCCCATGTCCTGGGACTGAAGCCAGGGGGAATGCTTTCCAAAGGCGAGGTTTGCCATCACTCTGCAGATGCTTTCCTTGGAGGCAAGCAGACACTGCTCTCCGTTACTTCATGTGCCCTATTGCTGTTCTTGTACCACATCTATCATGTAATATTTTGGAACTAATAAGCGTGTCCCATTGCACGGGTGTTCTTGATCCCAAATCATCTGATTTAAGAACACTTGATTCTCGAACTGAAACCACAACTTTGTTTTATAGCTTCTCGGCACTGTAAATTTCGCCTTTTCGTTAAGCTCTAAACGAATCTGCTAATGTTTGTTGAAATCTTACATACACAAGTCTGTGGGCACCTGGAAGAATTAATTTCCTCGACAATGCAGGCTCCTTTTCACATGGGGACAAGAGTAGGCTAAGACACTTGTCTAGTATATGGAACGTGAAAGTAAATTGAAAAGAAGCCCCAGTGTTTCTCCCACCAACTTGACTGTGGCTGCCATATGAAACCTGCTGGGACATATATTTTACTCATCTTAGTAAGCACATTATAAAATGGCACCGAATGTCTTCCTCTCAGAGACAAAGAACACTCAGGGTATTAAAAACATCAAAAGCCAAAAAAGTTAAGTAGTTGCAACAGGTACAGATCTAAGGCAAAGAGCTACATCTAGCTGTGGAATCTCAGATCAAATATGCCTGCTTTTTCCATTCGCCCTTTGGGGTCTTTCCTCTGATAAATAATTCACAGACTGCAGTGCAAAGTAGTTTGCATACTGACAAGATTAAAAAGAATGCTTTGTCTGGGTTAAATTTACAATCTGAAACCTTCCTTTAAAATGTCAAGAAGGTAATTAATTTAAGAAGGTTTGCCAAGCAGAGTCTCTGACCCTGTCAGAAAAATTTCATTTCCTGAGGGTGAAGGGGATGTTGCATTTATCTTTCCCAAATGCCTGTTTTGGTTTCCATTTTAAGACCATTTTTTCCCTTCTTAATATTCTTTTTATAGTCCTTTTCTTTTTCGGCAAAAATTGAGCCAGAATTCTATCCTCGTGGATTTTTGGAAGATTATCTAGCAGGGTGTGCAAATTACCTCTGAATGGGGACTGGAGTACGGGTCAGACCTTTTGACACAAACAGAAGAGGAACATTTCTCCACAGAGAGCACTCTCCCCTGCCCGAACATTCAGACAAGCCTTTTGAGTAGCAGCGGGAAATGCATAAATTCAGCAGCATGGAAATTCGCTTTTGGCATAGCAAAACATCCTGTCCCACATATGCTCAGTAGTGTGCATTCTTATGAATGAATGCTTGTGACAGTCGGTGGGGTTTTTACGGCAGCTCTTCAAACCAAGTTTACTGGTGTAAAATTTTATTAGCCATTGTGGCCCTTTAGCTAATCCTTGGAGGCATCACAGGAGAGATGAAACAATGCATTGCTGATTGGAAACCGAACCCAAACTCTGTGTGTCACATGTACATACACATACACATGCATGGCAGAAAAAGAAAACTATCAGTTACCCACTAGAACTATGTTGTACCCCCCGGAAAAGGGGGGTTTACCAGAGTAGCAAAGCTAAATAGATGTCATCTCATTGATGTTAATCAGGAAGAAATAATGTCATCTCTGATCTACTTCGAGAAACAAAGGTCAGCCGAGTTGTGTTATAAGGCGAAGTGAGAAGAAAATAGCTCAGACTATATGAAATTCTAAATAAGAATATCACGATTCTAATGCAAATCTAAACCAGGAATGTGTTCAACAGAGAAGCTTTTGGATACTTAGCTGCCCTCCCTACTTATAGCTGTTGAACACGATGAACAAAGTGTTTGCATTGCTACAATTCAGTTTTCTGAGATTTTCCTTCCACATCTTGTGTCATCTTGATGGGGTCAGGATGTGCTGTATCCGTCTGACAGCTGTATTCTCTGAGGCCTTAAAAAAATCAGCCCATGGGTAAATCATTTTGCACATCCCTCACCCGCTACCATCACGGCTTGGAAGACAGGTATCTCATGAAGGGCACGCATTGGGTTCCACCTGTCAGGTGTCTACGCTATTAACATGTCAATACCCAACATTTGTATCTAATCTTTTCACTTGGGCAGTTAACTGTCCTTTTGAAAAATAGTTTGAATTGTCTTCAAATCTTTTAGGAAGTGGTGGTAGTAAAAATTAAAAACAAAATATGATCTAGTATGAATTAGTATAAAAACAAATAATCTCACAGGTTAAAAATGCAATTCAAGTTTAAGAAAACCTACATCTTTCATTACTCTAAAGATTATTTTTGGAAATTTTATGCCATCATTCCAGTTTTTTTTTTTTTTTCTCAAAGAAAGGGATAGAGAAGTTCCCCAGAAATCAGTTTTGGAGGAATGTTTACCTTGAAGGTGTTAGTGTTGGACATAGAAGAAATGTCCAACATGTGTTGGGGAGGAGTGTAAATTTGGCCAATAGGACAGCATAGTAGGTTGGTCAAAGTGTTTTGACTTTTTTTTTAAGTTTATTTATTTATTTTGAGAGAGAGAGAGAGAGAGAGAGAGAGAGTGAGCATGAGCAGGGAAGGACAGAGAGAGAGACAGAGAATCCCAACCAGGCTCTGCACTGCCAGCTCAGAGCTGGATGTGGGGCTCAGACCCATGAAGGGTGAGATCATGACCTGAGCCAAAATCAAGAGTTGGACGCTTCACCAACTGAGCTACCCAGACACCAAGAAGTGTCTTGACTTTCAAGCAACAACAGGCCACACCCACTTTAGTCCAAAGCATCCGGAATAGTCTTGGTTAGATCCTGGGATTTCAACAAGCTCTGAATTCTCCATTCCAGACACTGGAATCATCTCTTGAGGAAATAGAAATGTTCTGACCATCCATACTATGATTTCCCCTATCCTACTCACTTCCAGGACTTCTCAGTCAATACAGTTCCCTCATTCTGCAGTAAGATACAAACTCAGTTGGCATCCCAACAAAGTACGTGATGATTCAACCAAGCCAAATTTCTGCCCCAGTTATCTCGAGACTAACTAGTCATTGAATAATTTTGTAGGACACTATTTATGGTAGATGTGAAAATTAGCAGAAGAAGGAGGGAAAATTAAATGGATAGGGAATATCTGGACCCTGAGAAAATTTACCAATAAGCCTACTGAATTGTCTATAAAATATTTGAACAAGGTAAAACATAGTCATAATAGGAAAAATAAAATGCTCTGTCTTAGGCATTCTCAGTTTATAGGAATATGTGACAATCATTTTGTAATACTGTCTAGAGAGAGGATAAAAAGGTAATTTGAACTTTGCTCTGACATGTTTAATCAAAATATTTTTAAATTAATATTTAATTAAATTAAATTAATTGGGATTTCTAAAGCATGCAACTTCATCGACAGTCTCACTGTCTGTGAAACAGCCAAAGTATGTTATACAAATACAGGAATTGTAAGAAATTTTGTGCAATGCCCAAGGGAAAAGTAAAAAACAGTGGATAGGGGTGGCTGGGTGGCTCAGTCAGTTAAGCGTCTGACTTTTCATTGCAGCTCAAGTCATGATCTCACGGTTGGGAGATCAAGCCCCACATCAGGCTGTACACTGAGCAAAGATCCTACTTGGGATTTTCTCCCTCCCTCTCTCTCTGTCCCTCCCCTGCTCGCACTCTCTCTGTCCTCTCTCAAAATAAATAAACTTTATTTAAAAAAAAACATAGTGTATTTATCATTGTATTCACTAAATTATATTTCTTATCAAAGATAACTTCCATTTTGATTAGGCATCAGTGAGAACCAAACTCTACTTATAATTTTACCTGTTTCATGATTAGAAGAATTTTCCACAGATTAGCTTCTGGTTTTGTACATTTTAAACCTTGTTTCTTCTTCACTATGCACATACTTCTGGGGGCAGTTATGGTAGGACTGATTCATATTGTGGTATGACCTGTGGTTTGTATCTTCATATGAGTTCATACTGCAGACAACAGGAGGATTTCTGAGATGATTAGCCACAACTTAATTATATACCGAAGTGATTGCAAACCGCATCTATGGATCTCATTAAACAGACAAACAAATAAACAAATAAGAAAGTAGCATCTTTCCCTTAGCCAGATCCCCCCAATTTCCCAGTCCATTTGAATACCACTTGACATGAAAGAAAGTGTGATGGCCCTAAAGTCATATTGGAAAGAGAGAATAGTATTGGGGCATCTGGGTGGTTTGGTCAGTTAAATATCCAACTTTGGCTCAGGTCATGATATCAGGTCATGAGTTCAAGGTCTGCATTGGACTCTGTGCTGACAGCTCAGAGCCTGGAGCCTGCTTCAGATTCTGTGTCTCCCTTCTGTCTGCCACCTGCTCACACTCTGTCTCTCTTAAAAATAAATAAACATTAAAAAAAAGGAAAGAGAGAATAATCTTAACCAACCGTGGTTAAAATATCTTATTTTGCAAATTTTCCAGAAACATAAGATGATGTATACATATTTGGGACCTCTCCCAGGCCTGGCCTGAAGTGTAAAGCTCATTTATAGTCAATCTATTCTGTGGGGAAGCACACATTTTTGTTTTGGACTCGCTGAGGGTGCCAGTGGAATATCCATGAGGAGGTATTCAGCTGGCATTTGGTAATGGGGCTAAAGTTTGGGGGGGAAAATGGGCATAGGGATCAAAGCAGGGGTATCACGGCAAGAATTCATGCTTGAAGTCATTGGCTGGATGGATTATTAAATGAAGAAAGTGTACGTGAGACAGTCTCTGGGCTAGATGTATATACCTAAGGGGTAGGAGAGAAAGAAGAACTTCTAAAAGAAGCAAAGAGGGATGAGTTGAAGAGGTAGATAATTAATCAACATAATGTAATCTAGAAAATGCCTGAAATTTAGTTGATACCTGTATCAGCTTCCTACTGCTGCTGTAACACATTAAAATAGAGATCGGAATTCTGAAATGGGTCTCACTGGTCTAAAATCAAGGTGTTGGCAGGCTGTGGTCCTTTCTGGGGATTCTAGGAGAGAATTTATTTTCTTGCCCTTTCTTAAAACTTCTTTCTATCCTATTTGGAGTAAACTCAAAATTTCTTACCAAAGTCTGAAAGACCCAACGTGATCTGATTTCTTTAATCCATGCTCTTCTCTTTCCATTTCCCCCCACTGCTGCCATCCTGGCTTCCTTTCTGCTCCTCAAGGATGCTGATCTCTCTCCCACTGCAGGCCCTGGCCCAAGCCCCCCACCCACTCCTGCATTCAGCATGGCCGCATCACCTTGGCCTCTCTCTTTCTTTCAGAGAGGCCCTCATTGACCTCCTTTGCTTCTTATCTTTGATCCCTCTGTCCTACTCTCGGTGTCTCATCCATCCGTGAGGTCTGCTATTTCAACCTCTTAAACAAATCCTCTCAAATCCTTGGCTTCTTGGCTATCTTTACCACGACCGTCTATTAGGTTAGCCTCTGACAATCTCTCATCTGTAACAGTAATTTCCAGTCTTCTCAGAGAAGACTGACAGAAGATCAGCTGTCCCTTCTTTAGTAACACTAAACAGGAAGAGTTTCGGACCAAGGGATCTGATTCCGGGTGGACCTTTCTCATCATGGCGACCACCTGGTGCTCAGACAGGAGCAGATTTGCTCTGAACTCTTGCCTCCCCGGCAGAGAGGGAATGGGGATACAGATTGTGCATATCTAAGTTTGCCAGATTTTCCCATATTGGGTTGTGCTGCAGAGAGACTGTTCTGAGGATTTTGTATCAAGTCTATCTGAATTCAAAATCTAGCTTTACCACTTATAAGCTATATGGACTTTAGTGGTTTAGATTCTGGATATCTCAGTGTTCTCATAAATAAAATGGGGACAATGCCTGCTTTAAAAGGCTGTTATGAGGATAGTGTAAGTGCCAAGCAGAGTGCCTGGCCCATTCTGGACACTTAGTGAATGCTAATCCCTTCTATTTTGTTTTTCTCAGATTTTGCCTAGGAGACGGGGCTGTAAATCTCTGCAAGTGATCCCCGGAGTTTTGAACCATGACCATCACTGGCATGAGGTCTGCCCCTTGCAGTAACTAAACTCAATCCACATGCCCTATAAAACAGGGGTGGGAAAACTGAGCTTGGTAATTCTCAAAACCTGAAGAACATTACACATGCTGCAATGTTGCAGTGTGTTTATTTCTCCATCTCAAAGAATCATATTGTTTTAGAGCTGGAAGAACCCATAGAGAACATTCTGCGGTGTAGTAGAAATAACACTGTGCCTGGGGTCAGAAGATAAGGATTCAAGGCCTGAATTTTCAGAAAACTAACTAGAGGTCTCTCAACGTCTGCCCCTCTCTGTGCTGGTGAGCCTCTGGCAGGATGAATCAGGGCTCCCCATGAGCATGCCTAAGAGTCAATGTCAATAGGTGGTTATTGTTTTTACCAGCCCTCAGTTTTTGTTTTGTTTAATGTTTCTGGACTTGCTTGAAAAACAGCAACAACAGGGGCAGGGCTGCCGTTGGTGTAAGAGGTGAGAAGGTGTGTCTGGAGGAGCCAAGGTGTTAGAGCAACAAAGAGAGTGAGCTATGGAGGCTGTGTAATATGACCATCTCCCTTGGCCTCCTCACGAAAACATCAGTGAAACTACATAACCCTACAGTAACTTTGAAACTGATGTGCATGCCTCCACATGTCATGGTGTATGCAGTTGGACACTAGGGCAGTCTCTAGGAAATTCAGGGCTATTCCCACGAAATGCAACAACATGTGGGTAACTTGAAAGGTAAATTAAATAATACTTAAAACAATGGTTTGGAAATGCATGTGGTAATCAGCTGTAAGTTGTAAGTCTTTGCTTCAACATGTTGACTTCGGAGATGAACAACCTGAAGATGAGAAAGCTTAGGTGATTTGGATGTAGGTACTTTGACTTATTTCACAGAGATTTTTGTGAGGGTCAGATGAGGCTTAAGGCACTTGGCTTAGGGCTTGGCACATAGTAAGCACTCTGTAAATGTTACCAATCGGCGTGGATGTCGTGATGCTGTTGCTATGGATGCTGCTGGTGGTGGTCGAAGACCTACATGGGAGATACTCCAGTCCTGTGTGCCATGCAGTTCACAACAGCCACGCGGTTTTTATTTTCAAAGCCATTGTCGATCGTATTATGTCACAAATCCTGGAAAGGTAAATTTGATGGAGTAAATTAGGATAAAATAGGTCTGAAGTAAGCTTATGCAATTGTTAAAAGGCAAATAAAAAATTAACACTCTTGATTTAGCTAAAGTTATTATCTCAACAAAAGTGAGAATGGTCAACTAGAATTTTCATGGTACTTCATGTGAATATCCTAGATACTTCATGTGAATATCCATCAAGCTCTATTATTCTTTAAATTTTTTTTTTAAATCTTTACTTATTTTTGAGAGAGAACGTGTGAGCAGGGGAGGAACAGAGAGAGAGGGAGACAGAATCTGAAGCAGGTTCCAGGCTCTGAGCTGTCAGCACAGAGCCTGATGCAGGGCTTGAACTCACGAACTGTGAGATCATGACCTGAGCCGAAGTTGGACACTCAACTGACTGAGCCACCCAGGCGCCCAATCAAGCTCTATTATTCTCAGTGCCCAGGCTCTTCCAGGCCCCAACAGAGACCTTCAGTCCAGATTTGGTGAGGTGCTGTTCATTCATGTTTGCTCATTTTTCATCCAGAAAATCTTTAGAGTGCCTTTTATGTGATAGGCACATTTCTAGCTAGCACTGATTGAGCACTTCATTTGTCTACAACTATTTTGTAAAAGAATGTGAAAGGAGAATCCTAGAAAAGAAGACACAGTGCTGTTTACATATGAAAGGCCATGCAAACAATGACAAAACATCCTATCAACAAGGGGAAAATGAGAGATATTGGAACAAGGAAAAGTCAAGAAGTATTCAGAATTTTTGAATCCCCAGTCTTCCCAAAGGAGAAAGAAGCTATACAGTGATGCCTTGCAAGTGGTAATGGGTGTGAAACAGGGAGGGGGAGAGGGATTTCCAAAACAGGGGTATTACTGGGCATGGTAGCCAGGAGCTATGTGGCCTACTCTTCTACTCTTTCTCCCTTTCTTTCTCCCTCCCTTTCTGTCTCCCTCTCCCTCTCCCTTTCTTTCTCTCTTTCTCTCTTTCTCTTTCTTTCTTTCCTTCTTTCTTTCTTTCTTTCTTTCTTTCTTTCTTTCTTTCTTTCTTTC